>NW_026859981.1:72500-318732 GCF_026571515.1 Ruditapes philippinarum
AAGCTACTTGAAATTGGTGATATATAAAAAGCTATTGTTAATTGATTTTTTGGGAGACCAATATACTTTTTTGCTGAATTGCTTAAAAACCTTTCATAAAAAACATACACCTAATGTTCAAACTGCAGATCAAAGTTTCAGTTGTTACCATGCAATGATGCAATCTATCTATCTATAGTCTATGCTTAATGAGGGTCCATCCGCCCGTTCGGGCACAAAATGCAGCTTTCGCTGTCGAGCACGGACCCCCGGACATGCCACCGGTTGCCCATATGGGCGAGTCCTCCAGACGAGTATTAGTCATTTTAGATTTTTGGAGGATAGTGCAATGGAGGATAGTGCAATTACAGATACCCAATTCCAGAAGCTTCTCCTGATTCTTTAGCGTACCAAGTGTTTAAGCACCCATACACGGAACCTCGATTTAAATTCTGATTAATAATTTTAGTTAGCCAGCCCGGGAATCGAACCTGCAATGCCGAGATTACAGGGTCTCGCGCTTTTACCGATTGAGCTAAGCCGGACTTGCTCAAAATACAGCTTTCGCTAAGGCAGTATGTATGTATGTATGAATGTATGTTGTTAATGCTTAATGAGGGTTCATCCGCCCTTTCGGGCACAAAAAGCAGCTTTCGCTGTCGAGTACGGACCCCGGACATGTCACCAGTCATGCCCTTAAAGTATGTTATAGTTCTAAAATGGTGACCTATTTGATTGGAATTCAGTAATTCACTGAATGAGCCCAAAGAAAATGCTATTGTTTTTAGATTTATTAATGCAAAGGCAGTATGTATGTATGTAGTTAAAGCTTAATGAGGGTCCATCCGCCCTTTCGGGCACAAAATGCAGCTTTCGCTGTCGAGTACGGACCCCGGACATATCACCAGTCATGTCCTTAAAGAGTTAATTTTGAAGCACAAAATGGTGATAATTTACCTCCATGCAATTTCCATGGAGTATTAGCCAAAGATATGAATTTTGAGCCAAAAGTAGGTCACTGTTAAGGCGGTCAATGAGAACCTAAATGTACAAGTAACCTGTTGACAATAGGAAAGGTGTTTAGCCCTGAAAAGGGCTGTTGGTGCCCAGCTATAGGCCCTGCCTTACAAGCCGTCTATCTGTACTAGGGCTCACGCACCCTTAGTACACCATCTCGTCGTCTCAGCCTACTTTGTAGGGGCCACCTCCCCTCGGCCATTTAGTCAGGGACAATCGACAGCTGGTCCCGCAGAAGTGACGAATAAGTAGGATTCCGTAGTTAACGCCCACGGTTGAAGGCTACGTTAAAAAGTTGCTCTCTACCAGCCAAGTTTTGCTAAATCTTCTGCCGATGCCCTGTGTCTTCTCAGCGACGTGCACGCTCCGAGGGGAGGGGAAGTGAGAAGATGCAAAGGCAGTGATGAAATGTAACCTTATAATTATTTCAAAACAACCAATATATCAAAATGTTATTATTAAACATTTAGTTTCATAAATATAAATTAAGAATAATTATCAAAAGCAAACTTATGAAAGTCTTATGCCTGAAATCTTTTTTATATTGACAAATTCAATCACTTATAGTATACTTGATATGTGTGTGTAAATGTAATTCAAAATATAACAAATTATAATTTCATGTACTACTAAAAAAGGGAAATAACAAATTTATAACCAAAGTGTCAAAAATCAGAACATTTATAGCTATTTTCATGTGTCTAGCAGAACTTCTTTCCGTTTCACATTCATTAATATGACATGCTGCGAATCACCGAAGGGGGAACCAATATAATAATCGAAACAGAATTTATTTTTAGCTGTAAATCGAAGGGATTAATTGATAAAATCCGGGCCCATGGACAAAAAAAGTAAACACAAATAGCTCCGCGCCTGTGGGGCGGAGCAATCAGACGGAAATTAACAAAACAAATTAAAGAGTTCAATACCTGCATTGTAAACAAAATTAAATGTCTTAAAAACAGTTATCCCAAATCATACTGGAATCTTCTTAATAAGTACTCCAGTGAAAGAAAAACTGTGATTAATAAAATTTCATGCGAGATTTTTTATGATCATTTTAAGGAACTAAATAATGTAGACTTTCATAATGAAGAATATTTTAACGAGGTAGATATTGATCAGATAAGTAGCTACAATGAAGACTTAAATTTGCCATTTACAGTTAATGAAATTCAGTCAGTTTTAAAGGCTTTAAAAAACAACAAATCTGCGGGATGTACTATTCTCCGGTCTCCTATCGGTAATTCCTGGTCTCTCCCGGTCTATTTTGACCGGAATTTACCAGAGACCGGCGAAAAGTATCACACGTTTATGGTCTCAACCCGGTACGGAATTAGACCGAACCCATTGTAGTCTAGAAAGTAGTTCTTTGAAATTTTGAAATGGCTCAATTTAAGTCATCTCTAGTTAGATTGGTCATGATTAAAGTGTATTTATTGCATGTGTGTAGTTTTTGTGTGTTATATGATGACTTTAAAAGTTGTTTTTTGTGTATTCTCTAGGAACTCATTTGTTGGTGGAAGGATTAAAGATGTACTAAGGTCTTATTCTTTCAAAGAAGTAACTATATGACATTAGCCGGTAACATTAAACTTTATTCAAAAAATCCATTTACAGAATCAAAAGATATTGACAGGGAATTGTAATATAAATTTTTGCGGCTAAAAATTCTATTTGGGCCCGAGCCTGACTTTCGATTAAAGGTTCATAAAATTTAAGAAATTGTACCGCATTAATTGTAATTTGTTAGAGACATGTCAAACCTATATGGACTGTATTTGTATAACACTGAAATTTACTAGGAAATGAGTTTAAAGTTTGGCTTAACTTTAAATTTTGGATTTCATTTAGGTCTCAACCCGCCCACGTACGGATTAAGACCCAGCCCATTGTGTAGTCTTTAGAAAGAAGTTTCTTTGAAATTTGAAATGGCTTCAATTTAAGTCAATCTCTAGTTTAGATTGGGTTCATGATTAAAGTTGTATTTATTGCATGTGTGTAGTTTTGTGTGTTATATGATGACTTTAAAAGTTGTTTTTTGTGTATTCTCCAGGAACTCATTTGTTGGTGAAGATTAAAGATTGTACTACCCAACCAGCTGTCAGGAGTTTTTTAAGTGGTGAATTTAAACAGTGTTACAACAGAATGAAACTTTCTGAAAAAAATAGATGGCTAACCTATTTATATTTTTGGGCCTCATACTTTAGATATGTAATGTTTAAAGTTGAAGACAGTATATAATTCATCAAGAACAGTGGAATCCAGAAATAAGCCTCAAATTTGACTGATTTACTATAGAACAAATAGTACGAAAATTCACCGGGCCGTGTCCTTATTGCCCGGTCTCTCCCGGTTTTGGAGTAGATATTTTATTTGATATCGTAACAAATAAATATGTTTATTTCCAAAATTGAATGGTTGTCACTTAGTTTGGTTACATTGATTAATTAACACAGATCATCTCTAAAATTTATTTATTTATCATCATCATTATTATTATTTAACTTAACTTTCAATTCTAAAAATAATAATTGCATTTTCATTTTATTTATGTATGATAAAAATAATAAATACATACTATAACTGAATAAAAGGGTACTTTTTATGGTATTTATGAAACATTTTATTTAATTTGATATTCACGTTTAGTGAAGAGATTCCAAGTTACAAAGTAGATTTTATGAATTATTTAATTGATTGATGTATTTTTTAAAAAATGGTTTAAGAATAATGAATATAATATATAAAAAGATTAATCATAATTTACTTGACTTTTCCAGTTAATTTTAGATAATTTTCATAATAGTCGGTCAATATGACAATTGAATTTTTAAAATTAATAAATAAAAAAAAAATAAGCGTAATAACTCAGTATTAAAATAGCACAAACACACACACAAAAAAAAAGAAAACATTTTTCATAAAAGATGAAGAAAAAAAATTAAAACAGATATTACAAGTACTGTATAATGAAATAATTATGCTCAACATGATCAACATGATAATATAATCAGTGTCATAATTTGACTAAGTGTAAACAGATATCTTAAGATATTTAATAATGGGGACTTCTTTAATAGCGATTACATAATAAGGGACAATAAACAAGTGTGGTGTTGATCATGCGTTACACAAATAGATTATAAATGATTGTAGAGTTTATTAGTTTATTTCAGTCTCTTTCATATGCATACATATAAACATAAAACATATTAAAAATTGATAAAAAGTACATATGACCATTCTACAATAGAATTATAAGAGACTATATATCAGTAATACTTATCATATCCTTTACAATTTTGTAGTAAGTTCCTATTGTAACAGTTAAAGCAACATCTATAAGAACATTTTACATCATAAAAGTTAGATCTATCCCCACTGACCTTCAATAAAAAAATAAATGAGAAATGCTATATAAGATATTTTGATAATAAATCTCTAAGTGTTGTAAAAAGTGTGCATATTCCACAAAATTTAATAAACTATATCACCCATGCGTCAGACCATGCATGATTGGTCAGTGGTGATATTCTATTAAACGTTTTAGTTAGATAAACAACTTATCATGTTAAAACAGTATTATGTTTCATTTGTACAATAAAATTTACTATCATGTACTATAAGCACTGATCATCTGAAAAAATTTTAAAAGACTATACTAAAATTACTAAATAAAAGAAGAAATCTAAAACACTAAGTGGTCTGAAAAAACCTTTACTTGTACAATATATTGTAGCGGATGTGAAAGAATATTGTAACAGGTTGTTGGGCTGTGACTTTAACAATATCATTGATTTTCTGGAAAGAATATAATACAAGTCTATTTTCATTCAGAGAGGTCAACAAATTCGTGCGCCTTAATGTTACGTGCTTTTTCTAACATAGGTAACCTAATGTGCCTCATATGCATTACACTAAGAAAATAATACATGTTTTTCACATTTCAACTGTAATTTTAACATATTGGACATATCCTAAACTGTCAAAAAGCCATGTTTTCATATCTACTAGTTTTCAAGCTGATTTATGGGAAGCTACTCCCACATCTGAATTTCGCTAGTGCAGACATGTGTTTACGTGGCAAAAATTAGTTTCACAATAATTTTCATTTTATAATCATTTTTTAACAACTTATAGGCTTCTTTAATTTATTACCACCATTCCCAAATTTAGACTTACATTCCTATTAAGCTTTAGCTTATCCATTCATCTTTATATAATAGACATACATTTTTTGAACAACTTTTTCACAAAAAGGACTTAGATGAGACTGTTACACAACCACGTGCATACTCTACTAAAATTTTAACTTTTCCATATAATTATTAAATATAAAATTGCCAGTTTCACACCTATTGCTGCCCTCTTTGCGCAAAAACAAGTAGAAAAGATCTTATAATTAACTCTATTTACACCCATTCTAACAAATCTATAATATAAATGCTTCAATATTACTGCCATTTCACTTTTCTTAGGTTACAGTTAATGTCCCGAACGACTAACCAAAGAGCCGATCATGTGATTCACAATGTGTCGCCCGCCTCATAAATGACCGATTTCATGTTGGGACAAGTTTTGTGACAGACGGACAGACAGACGGACAGTGCACAAACTAGACTTGGTTACTTGATCATCTCCTGTAAATTTGGATGAAATTGCAACAGTAGTTTTATGCAGGCGAGTAGTGGGGACAAGCTTTTGTGTATCTAACAACATACAGAAAAAAACATCTTTTTTATCAAAGGGCCATAACTCGGCCAAAAATCATTCAACCGGAAAACCCGTGCAATATGCGCAGAGACTTGAGCTACAGATCTATCCTGTAAAGTTTCATTGAAATTGCATTAGTGGTATAAGAGAAGTAGTCCGGGCAAACTTTAAAAATAAAAATTATTAAAGGACCATAACTCTGACAAAAATCATTGAACCGGAAAATGCTGACAATATGCACAACTAGACTTTGTACAGATCATTCCTGCAAAGTTTGGATGAAATTGCACCAGTAGTTTATGAGGAGTAGTCCGGACAAGTTTTGTGATGGACAGACGGACGGACAGACAGACATACGGACAGACGGACAGACAGACGACGGAGAAGTGATCCCTATATGTCGCCACTACTCCGTAGAGGCGACACAAAAAACGCTGTATTAACGTCTTTTTAAGCTTGCATTAATAAAGAAATTGTTTAAAATTGTCCGCACCTTCACAACTGCCCGCTGCCATTGAGAATCACGGTATTACGTTGATGAATATAAAAAACTAAAAATAAATAAGTATAAATTAAAATGTTTCATAATACATGTATTTCATCATTTACAAAATGTAAAAAAAATCGCAATGTAACGTGATGATGATAATGTTTTATTCATATAACGAAATATTTAAGGACAAAACAATACAATGCAATACAAAAAAAAACAAAAACAAAAAATCATACACATTTCAAATTCTACGTATTTTTTCCACTTTAATGAATATGCGTTTATTATGCTTTTTCATTTATAATAATTCATGCTCAAATAAAATAATTTATGTCATTTCCCGTAATTGATAGGCTTTTACATTTTTATCTTTGATGAAAATATATAATTTAAAACAACAAAAATACATAATAAAAACAATTAATTTGAAACGAAATACATTATATACGAAAAAATTAACTAACATCAACACAGTTTTCATCTAGAAAGATTTAATAATGTTTAGAAGGCCAGTAAATATGATACTATTCGCCGGTCTCTCTTAAATTCCGGTCAAAATAGACCGGGAGAGACCGAAGACCGGAAGCGACCGGACCGGAGAATAGTACATCCCCAAATCTGCATCACCAATGGATAATATCTTAAATGAATACCTTAAGAATTTGCCCTGTTCAATGTTACCAGTTGTTTGCAAACTATTTAATATTATTTTTGATTCAGGTTTCTTCCCTGAAATTTGGAGTAAAGGGGTAATTCTTCATTTATACAAGCATAAAGGTGATATTAATGATCCTGACAATTACAGGGGAATAACAATTTTGAGCTGTTTTGGTAAATTATTTACATCTGTTGTGAATAGTCGGTTGAATAATTTTTTAGAATGTGATAATATTCTTTGTGAAGAGCAGGCTGGGTTTAGAAAGAAATACAGTACAGTTGATCATATTTTTTCACTAAAATGTTTAATAGATTTGTTCTTGGCTAACAAAAGGAAACTATTTTGTGCTTTTATTGATTATAGAAAAGCTTTTGATTCTGTAAATAGACTTGCTTTATGGAACAAGTTATTAAGTTCAAATATAGATGGTAAATGTTTTAAGATAATACACAATATGTATGAAAATATTAAGTCCTGTGTTAGAGTCAGTGACCATTTTTCTGACTTTTTCTTAAGTCTGTCTGGCGTCCGACAGGGAGAAAATTTATCCCCAGTTTTATTCTCTTTGTTTTTAAATGACTTGATCTTGTTCCTGTCTCAGAGATTCGAAGGTTTAAATTTCCTGTCTAACAGTGATAGTCATACTTTAAGAACAGATGATTTTGAAGTTTATCTTAAATTGTTTATGTTGCTTTATGCTGATGATACGGTTATTTTAGCTGAAAGTCCTAATGAGTTACAAAAAGCATTAATTGCAATGTCTGATTACTGTAATACTTGGGGTTTAAAGGTAAACACTACCAAAACAAAAATTGTTGTGTTCTGTAAAAGTAAAAGGGGGTTGAATAATATTAATCCTCTAGAGTTTGAGGGGAACATACAAGTTTGTTGTGTTCTGTAAAAGTAAAAGGGGGTTGAATAATATTAATCCTCTAGAGTTTGAGGGGAACATACAAGTTTGAGATTGTAGATTGTTTTGATTATCTTGGGGTTCAGTTTTCATTTATCGGAAAAATTTTAGGCACAAGAAAAAAAACTGATTGATCAAGCTCGAAAAGCTATGTTTTCTGTGTTAACAAAGTCTCGGAAACTTTCTTCACCATTTGATATACAATTGAGTTTATTTGATGCAATGGTGGTTCCTATTATTTTATATGGATCGAGATCTGGGGAGTAGAAAATGTAGAAATAATTGATTGTTTCCAATTGAAATATATTGAATTAGTTTTCGGACTGAAGCAATCTACCCCATCTTGTATGATTTATGGCGAGCTAGGAATATTGCCTTTGTCATTGCAAATTAAGTCAAGAGTTCTGAACTACTGGGGCAAATTGATTAATGATAAAAAGATAAAATTTGTTCTATGCTGTATTGCATGTCAAAGAAACTATACTCTGATTTTGATGTGGATTTTCCTTGGTTGAAATTTGTGCATACTTCTTTAGATTCTCTCGGTCTGTCAAGTTATTGGATTTTTCAAACAGTCAGTTCCGTCCCACATTTTAAGAAAATTATTTCTGCTAGAATTAAGGATCAGTTTATTAGAATTTTAAAAACTCAATTTGGTTTTGAAAAATACTTTAACATTTTACCATCAGATTTACCAATAGCGTTTTTATGCCCCCGCCATGTAATGACCGGGGCATATAGTGTTACCCTGTTCCGTCATTCTGTCATTCCGTCAACATCAGTTTCCGTTCATTATCTTAAGAACGGTTGCACACATTCAACTCAAATTTGACATATGGATATGTCATGAGAAATTACAGGTCAAGTTCGAATTTGGTCATGATTCGATGATTTTTGGCAGAGTTATGCCCCTTTTACATTGAAAATAATATGAAATTTTCAGTTTCCGTTCATTATCTCCCCAATGATACAACACATTCAACTCAAACTTGACATATGTATATGTCATGAGAAAATACAGGTCAAGTTCGAATTTGGTCATGGTTCGATGATTTTTGGCAGAGTTATGCCCCTTTTACCTTCAAAACAAAATATGAAATTTTCAGTTTCCGTTCATTATCTCCCCAACAGTACAACACATTCAACTCAAACGTGACATATAGATACGTCAAAGGAATGCGCAGGTCAAGTTCAAATTTGGTCATGGTTCAATAATTTTTGTCAGAGTTATGCCCCTTTCACTTTGAAAATAATATGAAATTTTCAGTTTCTGTTTATTATCTCCCCAACGGTACCACACATTCAACTCAAATTTGACATATGGATATGTTTTTGGAATGCCCAGGCAAAGTTCGAATTTGGTCATGGTTCAATGATTTTTGGCAGAGTAATGCCCCTTTCACTTTGAAAATAATACGAAATTTGCAGTTTCTGTTCATTATCTACCCAACAGTGTTACATATTCAACTCAAATTTGACATATGGATATGTCTAAGGAATGGGCAGGTCAAGTTGGAATTTGGTCATGGTTTGATGCTTTTTTGGCAGAGTTATGTCCCTTTCACTTTGAAAATAATATAGATACATCTTAGGAATAAGCAGTTTAAGTTTGAATTTGGTCTTGGTTCAATGATTTTGGACAAACTTATCTTTCCTGAATGTTGGAAAAATTTTGAACTTTCAGTTTCAGCACTCATACTTTTGTGGAAATGTATGTAGCCATTATTTTTGCTACAAATATGCAATATGCTATTTTTAAAAGGTTAAGACTGAATAATTTCAGTGCCTTGAACATTGTATGAAAATGGTTTGTGTTAACATTGAAAAGTTTTTTTTTTAATTTTTAAGTCAAATAAACATTGAATTGACTATCAGTGTTGCAATTAGTCTTATAACCAATTAAGTAAAGTTATTGAAACACTGGAAAGCATTGGTGGCACTGTACAAAAACAAATTGGTTTATAATCTCACAACCTTCACCTGTCTGACATTCTGAGACCCAAACAAATTCAGCGCCTTCTGTGCTTTGATTTTAATTTTGCGTTCATTATTGGCGTCCGCGCCGAAGCGCGGCCCCCTTATGGAATGAAATCAGATTTTGTGAAAGGGCGACAGCAACTTCTCGAGCCTTTTAGTCGGTCATAATAAAAGCCGATCATTCCGATCGGTATGAGGGTGCTTGATTATTAATTAAAAATGAAATGTCGCGATATGTGCAATGAATAGCGAACTGGAGAATTTCGCAATGCAAAAATTTTCAAATGAAATAAATTTCGCAATGCAAAAATTTTCAAATGAAATAACCTTTTCCGTCAATAAATCGCGCTCTTCTGGGTATTTTTGGCTTGCAGCCACGGCTGCAAGCCCATTTGTTTTGGAAAAGTTGTTCCGGTTAGGTGGTTTCCTGCTTACATTTGTTAGTGCATGATTGCTGCAATCGTGCCAATCGCAACTTTTCGGCCCTTTCCGTCACTCTTCGGATTAATTATGCCCCCACTTCGAAGAAGAGGGGGTATATTGCTTTGCACTTGTCGGTCCGTCGGTCCGTTGGTCCGTCGGTCCGTAGACCAAATGGTTTCCGAGTGATAACTAAAGAACCCTTAGGCCTAGGGACTTCAAACTTGGTATGGTGATTGGTCATGACCAGTAGATGACGCCTATTTATTTTGGGGTCAAGGGGTCAAAGGTCAAGGTCACATTGACCTTGTTAGCAAAAACGGTTTCCGATCAATAACTTAAGAACCCTTAGGCCTAGGAACTTCAAACTTGGTATGGTGATTGGTCATGACCAGCAGATGACCCCTATTGATTTTGGGGTTAAGGGGTCAAAGGTCAAGATCACATTGACCTTGTAGGTTAAAACGGTTTCTGATCAATAACTAAAGAACCCTTAGGCCTAGGGACTTCAAACTTGGTATGGTGATTGGTCATGATCAGTAGATGACCCGTATTGATTTTGGGTCAAGGGGTCAAAGGTCAAGGTCACATTGACCTCTTAGGTAAAAACGGTTTTCGATCAATAACTAAAGAACCCATAGGCCTAGGAACTTCAAACTTGGTATGGTGATTGGTCATGACCAGCAAATGACCCCTATTGATTTTGGGGTTAAGGGGTCAAAGGTCAAGGTCACATTGACCTTGTAGATAAAAACGGTTTCCAATCAATAATTAAAGAACCCTTAGGCCTAGGGACTTCAAACTTAATATGGTGATTGGTCATGATCAGTAGATGACCACTATAGAATTTGGGGTCAAGAGGTCGAAGGTCAAGGTCACATTGACCTCTTAGGTAAAAACGGTTTCCGATCAAAAACTAAATAACCCTTAGGCCTAGGATCTTCAAACTTGGTATGATGATTGGTCATGACCAGCAGATGACCCCTATTGATTTTGGGGTCAAGGGGTCCAAGGTCAAGGTCACATTGACCTTGTAGGTAAAAACGGTTTCCGATCAATAATTAAAGAACGCTTAGGCCTAGGAACTTCAAACTTGGTATGATGATTGGTCATGGCCAGCAGATGACCCCTATTGATTTTGGGGTCAAGGGGTCCAAGGTCAAGGTCACATTGACCTTGTAGGTAAAAACGGTTTCCGATCAATAATTAAAGAACGCTTAGGCCTAGGAACTTCAAACTTGGTATGATGATTGGTCATGACCAGTAGATGACCCCTATTGATTTTGGGGTCAAGGGGTCAATGTCATACTGACCCTGTACCAAATGAAGGTTTCTGACCGATAACTCAACAACTCAAGTTGCCTTGGTTGACATTTTTATATTGAACTAAAAATGCTTTTGGTAAACACATTTGAAGGTCTTATGTAATATAACAACTTGGCTGTCATTAATGAGGCCTACATGATTCATAAAATTTATGCATATATTATTTGGTAAGATTTGTAATAACTTAAATTGCTGCACACAACCTATGGGGTCACTATAATTATTACCTTGTGACTAGACATGACCAGAAGATACTTGATAACCCTTACTAATTGTTTGTTCACTGGGTCAGAAGTCATGCATAATAACCTGATCACATGACTAATTGGCTGCCGATAGGGGGCATACATGTTTTACAAACATATCTTGTTATAATAGCCGAGGTTGTCCCGATTGCAATCGTGACAATGCGGGCGATTCCGTCATACTGCGGAATCAGACGAAGTAATATTACGGAAATCTAAGCTATTTTAGTTACTTTGGTAATCCCAGTTTGTTTTTCTATTTTTACTTGATTCCATTTAAATTATTTTTCAAGACGCAAAAGTTTCTTTTATAATTGGTTTTTGTCTTTATTAGTGTTATACAATAGAGAATGGTTACTGTAGTAGTATTCGGTCTCCAAAGGGCGGTCCTGCTTACCAAAAGATCGTGACCGAATCACGCAGAATATTAGTGCATGATCAAGTTATATTTAGATCTACTGACATAGTTTAAACGTCTTGGTGAGGTAATCTAAAAATAGCCCATGTATATCATTAACCTTACCACGTGCTGATCTCCTGTCTGTGTAACATAGTTGATACATGCTTATTAATTAGTACCACGTAACGAAGTCTTTTGTCTCTAAAGCTGCTATAGAAATGAAATTAGCAACTGCCAAAACGAATGACTCTCTGCGAAAAAAGTGGAAATGAAATGTGCACACTTGTTTCCCTTCAGTACGATAGATTGATCTTCACGTGAGAGCCAATGTTAGTATTTTTACGATTGATTATTTTAATAGAGAACAGATTTCGAATCGTTTTTTACAAAAAAATATTCGTTTTTACAAAAAAAGTTGCCACTGTTATCGTCAGCATGTTCCCGTTCAGTTATAATCAGTGGGTTCTGGTCCCTATTTGGTCCATATTTGCACGCATAACACTGGTGCTCAAACAAATGGGCACAGGTGCTCGTCCAGTCTTTGGCTTACCCTACATATCCCTTTAAAAGTAAAACTTTTTTTTCGAGAAAAACTATATAAACCCTTTATGATATTCAAATACCGTAATTCAAAAAAAATTGTGACAATAAATTGAAACAAAAAAAAAAAACAACACAATTTTAAAGGGAAGGGATGATGACACAACTGAGCAAGCCTTTCCTTTTAAAAGGAAACTTTATTATTTATCATTTTGTGGTACACAGTGGGTTATTATGGTATGTTATTGTTGTACATGTGTCCGAAAGCTGTTAATAGAATGATGAGTTGATGACCTAAATATTCCGAAAATCTATGTACTCCTATCGGTAATTCCCGGTCTCTCCTGGTCTATTTTGACCGGGATATACTAGTGACCGGCGAATAGAAACACACGTTTATTGTCCGGTCTATCCCGGTTTTGGAGTAGATGTTTAATATCGTTACAGAGCAGAGCAAATATTTTACAGAAAAATAAGCTTTTTTTCATTTTTCAAAATGAATGTTTGTCACTTTGTTTGGTTACAATAATTAATAAACACAGATCAACTCTAAAATTTATTGACTATTATTATACATAAACATACAATTCGAAAAAAAGCAACAATAGCATGTTTTATTTTATCTATACGAGATAAAAATAATAAATATGTACAATAATTGAGAACAAAGGTACATTTTTATGGTATTAATATGACACTATCAACTTTAAAACATTTTATTTAATTTGTTTTTCGTGTTTAGTAAAGATGCCGAGGAATTATTCAAAGTTACAAATTAGATTTTATGAATTATTCAATTGATTGATAATTTAAAAAATGATAAAGAAAAATGTAAATGTTCATGTATATGGTTTAAGAATAAACAATATTATATATTGAAAGATTAACCATAATTTACTGACTTTTTCCAGTTAAGTTTTGACTTATAATCGTCGGTCAATATGACAATTGAATTCTTAAAATAGTAGTATACTCAGTATTAAAATAGAACATAAAACACAAAAAAGAAAAGAAAACGATATTCATAAAATCTGTAATTTTTTATAGAAATAGATATTACAATTATTGTGTAATGAAACAATTATGATCAACATGATCAACATGGTAATATAACCACTGTCATATTTTTACTAAGTGTGAACAGATACCTTAAGAGGGGGGTCTTCGCTTATAGCGATAACATAATAAGGGGCAATTACACAAGTGTGGTGTTGATCATGCGTTACATATGGATTATAAATGATTGTATACATGTATATATATATATATATATATATATATATATATATATATATATATATATATATATATATATATATATATATATATATATATATATATATATATATATATATATATATATATATATATATAATATATATATATATATATATATATATATATATATATCCGTTGCTATTAATAACCACGATCATAAAGATTCTAATCTCTAGCATGCCAATCAAAGTTAATAATGAACAATGTCTTTCGTCCGTTCATTCATAAGTGATATACAATTCTGGTAAAAACCAATTAACCATTGAAAAGTTTATAAGAATATCTTGTAATCATTTATCTACTAGTTCATCTTCACCTGCTGCATTTCTTGCTTGGACGCCCTTTGATGCTTTGCATCAATGCTTTTCTTGTCTGGTTGTTTGGTATATTTTATTTACGACGCAGTCCATTGGACAGAAATCTGTCCAATACGCTGGGGGTTTCCTGATCCCATTTGAGGTATAATAGCAACTCATTTCTGGGTTAACACCCAAATTCCATTCGGAACTGCCTCGGCTATTATCTATAATAACCTCGGAAACAATACGGATTGAAAGTAGTTCTACCACGTGGTTTCAGATGTAAACAGAAACAGAGATAATGTAAAACGAATTATATATTTGACATCTAATGTCTGTTCCGGTACTCTTACAACAATTTGTAATTTAAATATGCCCACTGATGTTCAATTTTAAACAAATTCGACTAAATGTCAACAGGTAGGTTGTTTGTACTTTCGGTTTCTACAGCCATAATAATAAATATATAATTATATATTATTTGCTTTTGTACCTATGAATTCACTTATTTTAGGTGGACTCTTTCTACATATATTGGAAATAAACTTGTCAACAACTCCCAGCATTAAATTACTTTTTGTTTACATGTTTAGTTTCTTAGCGTAGGTTAGACCGAGATACCGCATCCGTTCTGTGTATTCATACTATTGTGTTCGAGGTCCTTATCCGAAGACTGACGGAAAGGGCCGAGTAGTTGCGATTGTCCCAAACTCCTCATAGTGATTACCTCCCTTGGCAGAATTGTAATCACTGCCTTTCACTAGCCTGGGATTCAGGCGTTGATATTGTTTGCTTATTTATAACATACGCGCTATTTCATACTCGATCGTCATAGATAACGCACAACATCTCTGGTTTTGATAGTATCAACGCCTGGGGAAACCTGCGGGGTTTCCCATGTAATTATCGACAAATGATAATCCTATTAATAGACCGATTAGCACGTGACCAACAAATTTACCTGACTAAATCGAAATCGAGGCGAAGATGATGAATGTTGAAAATTTATCGCCATTTACTATTATAAATTGCGACCAGCACAATTCTCTGATGCTCACAAACTTTATCCAATTTAACTAATCAAACCTGTTGATCGAAAAAACTCATCATGCAATAAACTTTGTCAACGAGTGTTATTTTAATCGGAAATGGTGTTTTGAAAGCGAGGCTCCGTAACTGTTTGTTGAGCTTCGGGTCATTTCGTGGAAATTCCGTTTCTATTTTTAGCAACTAGTTTGTCGTTGCATGAGTTATCGTTCTTTAAATAACACCCGTAATTTTCGGGGTGTATACTAGGTGGCGCTTCGATCGAAAATCGTATTTCCCCAGGCTGTCGATTTGCCGAATAGAAGCACATAAAAATCGACAGACTGGAACCCAGGCTACCTTTCACAGACGTCACATGATGATGAAAGTCACATGACGTAACGTCGAAATTCAAATGTAAATATCGACCCATGTCGACCGTAACATAGAAAATCTAACGTCATTTTTCTCTTTCTGTTTTTTTTTTACTTTTCGCACCTTCGTCCGCTATATTTTATCAAAAAAAATCAAAAGTATACAAAATAATGAAAAATGAATTAAAAAGCTAAAAAATATAAAATATCAAAATATTGATATTTAAATGTTTGTGATGGCAGAGATCTCTGTACTGATAAGGGGAGATCACTGCGTACGAGATTGTCCAATCTCCACGCAGTGATCTCCCCTTAATTCTTCGGCGTACTTATAGATGCGAGGAGTTTGGGGGCAATTGGGGGCAAACTCCTCACAGTGATTACCTCCCTTGGCAGAAATCAACATTAAAACACGAAAATGGTGAAATTTTGAATTTAGAAACATCCGCAGATGTGTTCATACGGCGGTTATCATGGAACCTTCAATGTGACACAGTAGTACCATTTCATGAAAAGCGGCGTATTGTCCCCAATTAAAAAATTGCGTGTGCCCTAAACGAGAAAAAAATGGGCGACACTCAATAAAATGGAATTTTGAAAGGGGATCTGAGGTTATTCTACTTTTTACATGGGGCCATACATGCCTATTTACAAGCGAATAGACAGTCCATTACTGCCGACATTTAAGTTTTTACACGCGGCCATATGTGGCTAAGTAATAGAAACAATGCACAGTTCATTGCTGCAATTGTTTAGAATATTTCATGGGGCCATATGTGGCTGTCTGCCAGAGGCAATTTACAGCCTATAACTAAAGTTATTTCACTTTTACATGGGGCAGTACGTAGCGTTTCACAAGCGAATAGATAATCTATTGCTGCCAACATTTAAGTTTTTACATGGGCCATACGTTGCTAAGTAATAGAAACAATGCATGGTTCATCGATGCAACCGTTTAGAATTTTTTGTGGGGACATATGTGGCTGTCTGCCAGAGGCAAATTACAGCCTATAACTAACGTCATTTCACTTTTTAGATGGGGCCATAAGTGGCTGAGTAATAGAAACAATGCATAGCTCATTGCTTTAACCGTTTAGAATATTTCATGGGGCCATATGTGGCTGCCTGCCAGAGGCAATTAACAGCCTATAACTAAAGTCATTCTATTTTTTTACATGGGGCCATACATGGCTATTCACAATCGAATAGACAGTCTTTTGCTGCCGACATTTAAGGTTTTTTACGGGGTCATATGTGGATAATAATAGGAACAATGCTCAGTTCATTGATGCAACCGTTTAGAATATTTCATGGGGCTGCCAGAGGCAATTTACAGCCTTTAACTAAAGTCATTAAACTTTTTACATGCGAATAGATAGTCTATTACTGCCAACATTTAAGTTTTTCCACGGGGACATACGTGGCTAAGAAAAAGAAACAATGTACAGTTCATTGATGCAACCGTTTAGATTTTTTGTGGGGCCATATGTGGGGCCATATGTGGCTGCCTGCCAGAGGCAAATTACAGCCTATAACTAAAGTCATTTCACTTTTTAACATGGGGCCATACGTGGCTAAGTAATAGAAACAATGCACAGTTCATTGCTGCAACCGTTTAAAATATTTAATGGGGCCATATGTGGCTGCCTGAGAGGCAATTTAAAGCCTATAACTAAAGTCATTTCACTTTTTACAAGGGGTCACACTTGGCTATTAACAAACGAATATACAGTCTATTACTACCAAAATTTAAGTTTTTTACACGGGGCCATACGTGGCTAAGTAATAGAAACAATGCACTGTTCATTGATGCAACCGTTTAGATTTTTTTGGGGGCCATATGTGGCTTACTAATAGAAGCAATGCAAATTCCATTGCTGCAACCGTTTAGAATATCTCATGGGACCATATGTGGATGCCTGCCAGAGGCAATTTACAGTCTATTACTACAAAGTTTATTTCTCCAACCGTTTAGAATATTTCATGTCTGCCTGCAAGAGACAATATTCAGCCTATATCTAAAGTCATTTCACTTTTTACATGGGGCCATACGTGGCTATCCACAAGCGAATAGATAGTCTATTACTGCCGACATTTAAGTTTTTATTTGTTTGGGTCGTTAGACCAAACAAATAATGGTAGCGAAATTTCAAACCCTGATGCTGTTAATTGCAAATGCCGAAAGTAGTCCGCTTTTCTGAAGCGGTTAATTTTCTTTATATGTACACTAACGCCGAAAAATTCAGAGGAGACCACTGCTTAAAGATTGTCAAATGACAGGCGCATTAATTTTCAGGCAAAATAGTTTCCGAATGGTCGAAGATTTCTAATATTGTTTTATTCTTTATAGATATACATGCTAATAGTAAGCTCCGTGATTATTTACATCTGTGTTAAACAACAGGTTTCAAAATAATAAGGGTTACAAACCTTTATTTAGAATAATGTGGTTTTCCTCAGGCCGTTTTCATATAACTTCACCGTGGCCGAGGGGTTTGCACGCTCGCTTAGGAAGCGAGAGGTCTTGAGTTCAAATCCCAGTTAAGGGTACTCATTTTTTTGTAATTGTTTAAGTCAAATAAACATTGAATTTAATAACAGTGTTGCAATTAGTCTTAAAGCCAATTTACTACAGTAAAAACACTGGAAACAGCATTGGTGGCACTATACAAAAACTAATTGATTCATAATCTCACAACCTTCCCCTTTCTGACATTCTGAAACCCAAACAAATTCAGCGCCTTCTGTGCTTTGATTTTACACTTGGCCAAACGTGGCTAACTAATATAAACAATGCAAAGTTCATTGCTGCAACCGTTTAGAATATGTTATGGGGCCATATGTGGCTGCCTGCCAGAGGCAATTTAGAGCATATAATTAAAGTCATTCTACTTTTTACATGGGGCCATACGTGGCTATCCACAGGTGAATAGACAGTCTATTACTGTCGACATTTAACTTTTTTACACGGGGCCATACGTGGCTAACTAATATAAATGCAAATGCAAAGTTCATTGCTGGAACAGTTTAGAATATTTCATGGGGTCATACGTGGCTACCGGCAAGAGACATGTTCAGCCTTTATCTTCAGTTATTTCATTGGGCCACACGTGGCTATCCACAAACGAATTGACAGTCTATTATTGTCGACATATATTAAGTTTTTTTACACGGGGCCATAAGTAGCTAAGGAATAAAACAATGCACAGTTCATTGTTGCAACCTTTTAGAAATTTTCATGGGGCCTTATGTGGCTTTTAAGGAGACGCAGTACTCTAGCTATGGGGGTAAATATCTGGTATTTTCCAAAGGAGGTGTGCACCCATTTTTATGGGACAAATAAATTAAACAAGCTAACCATTTAAGAATTTTCATGAGGCCATATGTGGCTACCTGCAATAGATAATATACAGTCAGATCAGCTTTTACACATAACCATACTATGATTATTGCAAACATTTAAAACTGATATGATAACATATTAATAATTATAGTCCGAGGCGTTAGCCAATTTTATTTTCAATGGGCTATAATAAGCAATACGGTATATGATAATAAGTCTGCCTCGACAACCATTCAAACATTTATATGTGGCTATTTGTCGTTTTGGTCATTACATATAATTTTTTAAAGATTTTGTTCTATTTGAGTTCTGCAATATTTTTAAACATACCACAGATATATAAACAATATATTTAGCTCCATGAACATACTGATAGGCGGACCGCGGAAGAAAATAAACTTAACAGATTTAGTGTCCTTGTACCTAGCGATTGATAGCCGTAAGGGAGACACTTGCCATGCATTCTTGTCTGTTAAGTAGAATGGATATGCATAGTTTTGGAATTATCTTTTGTTTGCAAATCTTTTACGGTAATAGATTTTAGAGTCATCATTCTTAGTTGAAACAGAATGTAAGATTATGTATGTTTCTTCTTGCTGTGTCGTGAATGTGATAATGATTTGTAAACATCACTTGGGACCACTGGGGACGGGTATAACCGGTACTTTACGATACCGAAATCAACTTCATTTCAGTAAGGTTGAAGGGTAACTTTACCGAAATCAACTTTTCATTACCGAAATCAACTCATAAAATTATAGCTAAAGATACTTCAGCGAACAGGTTTTATAGTATTGCTAGACCTGTTTACTGTCGCAAGGTCAAAATAAAAGCGACATATAAAGTTATGGAAGCCAGAACTAATAAAATTACAATTATACAATTTATTATCCCCCGCCGAAAAGGCGGCGGGGGATATAGAAATAGTCTCCGTCCGTCCGTCCGACCTTCCGTCCGTACGTCTGTCCTTCCGTCCGACATTTTTGTCCGGAGCATATCTCTAAAAGTATTTGAGTTATCAACTTGAAACTTCATAGGTGGATAGACCCCATTGAGGAGGAGTGCAGTGCACAAGAATGATAACTCAACTCTGCATAATTTTTGAGTTATTGCCCTTTGTTATTTTTCAAAATTGATTTTTGTCCAGAGCATAACTCCAAAAGCCTATGAGATATCAACATGAAACTTCATAGGTGTATAGATCTCACTCAGGAGGTGTGCAGTGCACAAGAATGATAACTCTACCTTTCATAATTTTTGAGTTATTGCCCTTTGTTATTTTTCATACTTAATTTTTCACCTGAGTGGAGCATAACTCAAAAGTGTTTGAGATATCAACATGAAATGTCATAGGTGGATAGATCTTATTGAGGAGGAATGTTGTGCGCAAGAATGATAACTCTTCCCTATACAATTTTTGAGTTATTGTCCTTTGTTTTTTTCATGCTATTTTGTCCAGAGCTTATCTCAAAAAGTATTTGAGGTATCAACTTGAAACTTCATAGGTGGATGGATCTCATTGAGGAGGAGTGCAGTGCACAAGAATAATAACTCTACCCTGCATAATTTTTGAGTTATTGCCCTTTGTTATTTTTCAAAATTAATTTTTGTCCAGAGCATAACTCAAAAAGCCTTTGAGATATCAAAATGAAACTTCATAGGTGCATAGATCTTACTCAGAAGGTGTGCAGTGCACAAGAATGATAACTCTACCTTTTATATTTTTTGAGTTATGGCCCTTTGTTATTTTTCATACCTAATTTTTCACCCGAGTGGAGCATGAATCAAAAATGTTTGAGATGTAAACATGAAATGTCATAGGTGGATAGATTTTATTGAGGAGGAATGCTGTGCTCAAGAATGATAACTCTTCCCTGTACAATTTTTGAGTTATTGCCCTTTGTTCTTTTTCATACTATTTTGTCCAGAGCATATCTCAAAAAGTATTTGAGGTATCAACTTGAAACTTCATAGGTGGATGGATCTCATTGAGGAAGAGTGCAGTGCACAAGAACGATAACTCTACCCTGCATAATTGTTTAGTTACTGCCTTTTTTTTATTTTTCAAAATTAATTTTTGTCCCGAGCATAACTCAAATGCCTTTGAGATATCATTATGAAACTTCATAGGTGCATAGATCTAACTCAGGAGGTGTGCAGTGCACAAGAATGAAAACTCTACCTTTTATAATTTTTGAGTTATTGCCCTTTGTTATTTTTCATACTTAATTTTTCAATTCAATTTTTTTTCTCAAAAAGTATTTGAGGTATCAACTTGAAACTTCATAGGTGGATAGATTTTACTGAGGAGGAATGCAGCACACGAGAATGATAACCTACCCTGCATTATTTTTCAGTTATTGCCCTTTGTTATTTTCAGCTATCAGTATTCACATAGGTTTCAAATCTGTAATCACTTTAGCCATCAGTTTTCATTAACAAAAGACCTCTTAAAATGGAATTATTCTGCTCTACTACATATACATTCTTCCAATGAGCAAACACATTCGGCGGGGGATGGCCATGTTGACATGGCTCTTGTTTGAATTATTTTTGTGCCCCCACATTAGTGGCGGGCATTTAGATTTACCCTTGTCCGTCCGTCCTTCCGTCCGTCCGTTCTCTTTTGTGTCGCACGTAACTCAAAAAGTATTTGACCTAGAGTCATGAAACTTAACAGGAATGTTGATCAGCATGTGAAGTTGTGCACCTGGGTATTTTCGTGTGGATATTTTTAGTATTTTTAGAGTAATTGCCCTTGACTTAGTAAAATTTTGCAAGTTTCAACTTGTGTCGCATGTAACTCAAAAAAGTATTTGACGTAGAGTCATGAAACTTTACAGGAATGTTGATCAGTATGTGTAGTTGTGCACCTGGGTATTTTCGTGTGGATATTTTTAGTATTTTTAGAGTGATTGCCCTTGACTTAGTAAAATTTTGCAATTTTCAACTTCTTTCGCATGTAACTCAAAAAAGTATTTGACGTAGAGTCATGAAACTTTACAGGAATGTTGATCAGTATGTGTAGTTGTGCACCTGGGTATTTTCGTGTGGATATTTTTAGTATTTTTAGAGTAATTGCCCTTGACTTAGTAAAATTTTGCAATTTTCAACTTCTTTCGCATGTAACTCAAAAAAGTATTTGACGTAGAGTCATGAAACTTTACAGGAATGTTGATCAGTATGTGTAGTTATGCACCTGGGTATTTTCGTGCGGATATTTTTAGTATTTTTAGAGTTATTGCCCTTGACTTAGTAAAATTTTGCAATTTTCAACTTGTGTCGCATGTAACTGAAAAAGTATTTGACCTAGAGTCATGATACTTTACAGGAATGTCGATCAGCATGTGAAGTTGTGCACCTGGGTATTTTCGTGTGGATATTTTTAGTATTTTTAGAGTTATTGCCCTTGACTTAGTAAATTTTGCAATTTTCAACTTGTGTCGCATGTAACTGAAAAAGTATTTGACCTAGAGTCATGAAACTTTACAGGAATGTTGATCAGCATGTGAAGTTGTGCACCTGGGTATTTTCTTGTGGATTTATTTAGTATTTTTAGAGTTATTGCCCTTGACTTAGTAAAATTTTGCAATTTTCAACTTGTGTCGCATGTAACTCAGAAAGGATTTGACATAGAGTCATGAAACTTTACAGGAATATTGATCAGCATGTGTAGTTGTACACCTGGGTATTTTCGTGTGGATTAGATTAGTATTTTTAGAGTTATTTCCCTTGACTTAGAAAATGTTGGCAATTTTCAACTTGTGTCGCATGTAACTCAAAAAGGATTTGACATAAAGTCATTAAATCTTATTAGAAGGTTGCTCAATATATTTAGTTTTGCTCCTGGGGTTTCGCTTGTGGATTTATCTAGTATTTGTTATTTCCCTTGACTTAGTAAAAACTGTTTCATTATGTTGTTATTTGTTCCTTGAGTGCTTGAGTTAGAATTGACCAAATTTACAGGAATAATGACCAACATCACTAAATTACAGGAATAATGATTCACATCACTGTGAAGCTATGAACCAGGGACTTTGCATGTGGATTTTTTTCAGTGTTTTTTTCCCCTGCTCAAAAAAGGTATATTTTCCCCTAAAAATGCTAAAATTTCCCTTAAATGCCTCATGTTCTTAACAGCATCTGACTTATAATAGCTAGAAGATAGAAATTGGTCCCTAGAGATAGCCTCTGCTATGTACCATGTATGTTAAATTAAATTGAAATTAATTTTTTTCATAAAATACGTGGGTAAATTCCATTTTCAATTGTTTGAATTTGATTTCAGGTTTCCCCCTTTTCTAATTTATCACGCTATATTTTCCCTTTCAGAAAGCCACAGGTTGTTTTGAAAATTGGAAAAAAATCACTGTTTTTTCTGTTTTGTTAGAGTTATTGCCCTTGACTTACAGTAGCATAAATTTGCAATTTTCAACTTGGGGTTGGCTTGGGCATTTATTCAGTATTTGTAAAGTTCTTGCCCTTTACTTAGTAAAAAGATTTTTAGTTTTCAAAAAATATTTGACCTAGAGTCATAAGATTGACAGAACAGTGGCTCGGTGGGGGCACCTGTGTCCTATGGACACATTTCTAGTTGAATAATATAGTAATATTGGTTGAATTGAACTTACATGCAAAAAATCACTCAAAAATAATAGATATTGATAATGTTAGAGACGAAAATATATTTTTATGATTTCTTCCCAACCGAAATCAACATTAATATACAGAAATCGACATGAAAAAGCAAGTTTGAATAATTTATAATGTGAAACCTGTTTTGATATTTAATATTAATGAATATTCAATATGACATAAAATCAAAGGGAAATTAACAAACAAGAGGGCCATAATGGCCCTGAGGTCGCTCATCTGTATATAGCCCCCCCCCCCCAATGTTGCAGAGCCAATTTAACCCAAGGGCTTTTATTTGCACAAACTTGTAGAACCCCATAAGAAGATGTTTCATCAAACAGGGCTTTTTTAAAAAAAAGATTTTTTTTAAAGTTTTACTATACACATTTGTTAAAAAAATGACACCCTGGGGGCCGGGCCAGTTTTGCCCCCCAGGGCTTTTATTTGAACAAACTTTGTAAGACACTTACTAGAAGATGTTTCATGCTTAATATCTAAACTTAGCTATTTGAGTTTTTTCAAAGAAGAT
The DNA here is from genome assembly GCF_026571515.1 of Ruditapes philippinarum. Taxonomy (NCBI): domain Eukaryota; kingdom Metazoa; phylum Mollusca; class Bivalvia; order Venerida; family Veneridae; genus Ruditapes; species Ruditapes philippinarum. The sequence goes on from NW_026859981.1 coordinate 96,666, forward strand.
TTTAAGTGTTTGCTATACACATATAAGAAAATCATGACCCCGGGGCGGGCCAATTTTGACCCCAGGTCTTTTATTTAACAAAACTTTTAGACACTCACTAAAAGATAGTTTATGCTTAATATCTTAACTCTAGCTATTTGGGTTTTTTCAAAAAGAAGATTTTAAGTTTTTGCTATCACACATATAAAAAAATCATGACCCCCGGGGCGGGGCCAATTTTTGACCCCAGGGCTTTTATTTTACAAACTTGGTAGACACCTATTAAACATGTTCATGCTAAATATCTTAAGCTCAAAACTCTTTTGGGGTTCTTTAAAACGAAGATTTTTTAAGTTTTTACTATATGCATATAGGGAAAAATCAAGACCCCTGGGGCGGTGCCATTTTGACCCCAGGCTTTTATTTGAACAAACTTGGTAGACACCTATTAGAACACTGTTTTGATGCTCAATATCTTAGCCATAGCTTCTTTGAGTTCTTTAAAAGAAATTTTTTTAAGTTTTTATTATGCATATAGGGAAAATCAATGACCCCCGGGCGGGCCAATTTTGACCCCGAGGGCTTTTATTTGAACAAACTTGGTAGACCTGCACAGTAGAAGATGTTTCATCAAAATATCAAGCTTTTAACTCTTTGTTTTTTAAAAAAATGTTTAAAAGTTTTTTTTTTCGGTTGCCCATGGCACCAGAGTTCTGCACAATGGAATTAAATTCTTTGAACATTTTTAAAAGGTGACCACCAAAGGAACATTCCGTGAAGTTTTGGATGAAATTGGCTTAGTGGTTTATGAGGAGGATGTCATTTAAAAAAAAAGTTTACGGACGACGGATCGGACGACGGACGGACGGACGCCGGACGAAAAGCGATCACAAAAGCTCACCCTGTCACTTTGTGACAGGTGAGCTAAAAAGTGATTTTGATGATCTTATTGATACTAGCTGGCACATGAATAATTTTGGGAAAGCTACTGTATTATACTATAAATATGTTATACAGTATGTGTAATTGAAATTTTTCTCCACATTCAAGTAAAATTTTTTTGTTTATTATCTTTCTAATACAATTGGCATATAATTGAACAGATCTAAAAAATATTTAAATAAAGTTGTTTAGTTAGCACTATACTTAGTAATTATTTTCTATAATAGTAAAATCAAAGTGTATACTGCAGTATTAAATATATTATAAAAAAAATGAACAAATGTTTATAGCATCAAAATGATAAAAAAAAAAAAGAATTCAATAACACATCATCCATATATACAAATATGAAAAGGTATGCTTCCATTTATTATGATTTTAACGGACATGTTACTGTTCTATTCTGTGTTAAGAATCAAGTGTGAGAAGTTTTACACCTGATCCAAAAGCTAGTGAGCTGTCAATCCAGTTGGACAAAACTCCTCCACAGCGGTTACGTCACGCTTTGCTACTTTCACCACTGACCACTGAAATCACGTGAATGATAGTTGTATCATGTGACAAAAACATGGCGGCCAGTTTAGAACGCCAAGGATCCCATATCAAACTGGCAGATTATAATTACATCCTTACCAGACAAAATAAGTTCAAGACACACAATTGTTATCAACTTTAAAACAAGTGCCGGATCAAATCTTTTTGTGCAATCGTTCAATAACTGTTTATATTCTGCCATTGTTTACTATGCACACGGTGTCACAGTGAAAATATCTTTCGTTATGTTTCAAAATAATTTTATAATACGTATATTTTTTACTTTCTTGTAACATTAGCATAACTATTTAACGAAGAAAACTAAAAATATATAAGTATTCTATTTTTTTAAAATTAAAAAGTGAAAAAATATATCCGCTATATTCGACCGAATTTACTTGTGGTGGCAGTGGGGTTACTGTACAGATCAGGGGAAGTAACCGCTGCGAGGAGTTTGCCAGTTGGAAAGTCAATTTTCACCTTTTATTAGCTCAACAGAGCCAAAGGCTCAGGGTGAGCTATAAGTATCAAAGGGGGATACCCGGGCTTCCGTCCTCCGTCATCATGCGACAACAATCGTCTTCTTCTCTGAAACTGCTGGACAGATTAACCTAAAATTTGGTCTGTAGCATCCTTGTGACAGTCACACTTAAATTTGCTCATGTCATTTCAATTGGCAGTTTTAGAGGTCAACGGAGCTAAAAATAGAAAAACCTTTAAACATCTACTACAAAGAAAAATAAGAATTTTGATAGGTCACGTCTAAAGGGATTATGACATTTCAATTTTATAAAAACAAAAAAATTGTTCATCCCCTCATTTAGTGTTGTATTAAAAGGGTGGGAATTGCTTTTAACAAATGCAATTTTTTTAGGTTATTGCCCCTTTACTTATAAAACGTTTTAATTTTTTTTTGTTATTTTTCTTGAGTGTTGATTTGAAACCAACAACAGGAAAAAATTTAAAAATCTGTGAAGATCCCTGGGGTTTTTGCATATGGATTTTTTCAGTTTTGTTAGACTTATTGCCCTTTACTTGGTATAAATTTGCAATTTTTAACTTGTTCATGCATAGCTCAACAAGTATTTGACCTGTAGGCCTGATAGTTAAGAATAATGTTGGACAGCATGTGTACTTAAATGCACCTTTGAGTTTGCTTGTGGATTTATTCAGTATTTTGTAAAGTTCTTGCCCTTTACTTAGTAAAAGATTTTTAGTTTTCAACTTGTGGCTCATGTAGCCCAAAAAATATTTGACCTAGAGTCATAAGATTGGAAAAACAGTGGAGTGTTGGGTACCTGTGTCATATGGACACATTTTTAGTTTATGAGTTTTTGCCCTTTGTTAATTAGCTCACCACAAGCAAAGGCTCAGGGTGAGCGATAAGTTTCAAAGGGGGATAATCCGGTGTCCGTCGTCATGTGTCAATAATCGTCTTCTTCTCTGAAACTGCTGGGCAGATTTACTTCAAATTTGGTCTGTAGCATCCTTGTGGCAGTAACACTTTGCTCATGTCATTTCAATTGGCCCTTTTTAGGGGTCAACAGAGCTAAAAATAGGAAAACCTTTAAACATCTTCTACTACAGAACTAATTGATGGATGATCACCAAACTTTGTCTGTAACATTCTTGGTTAGTCTTTTTAGCTCACCTGTCACAAAGTGTCTATCAAGTTTGTTTTTTATGCATATAGTAAAAACTTAAAAAATCTTTTTTTAAAGAACCCAAAGAGCTAGAGGTTAGATATTTAGCATCAAACGTCATCTAATGAGTGTCTACCAAGTTGTTCAAATAAAAGCCCTGGGGTCAAAATTGGCCCCGCCCCAGGTGGGTCATTGATTTTCCCTATATGCATATCGTAAAAACTTAAAAATCTTGTTTTAAAGAACTCAAAGAGCTAGAGCTAAGATATTCAGTATGAAACATGTTCTAATGGGTGTCTACCAACGTTGTTCAAATAAAAGCCCTGGGGTCAAAATTGGCCCTGCCCCGGGGTCATTGATTTTCCTTATAGGCCTATGTGTATATATGTAGCAAAAACTTAAAAATCTTCTTGGAAAAAACCCAAATAGCTTCAGTTTAGATATTAAGCATGAAACATCTTCTAGTGAGTGTCTACATAGTTTGTTCAAATAAAAGCCCTGGGGTCAAAACTTGACCCGCTCTGGGGGCCTATATACAGGTGAGCAACCTCAGGGCCATCATGACCCTCTTGTTTATCAAGTTTGCTCATATTAATTTGATTGGCCCCATTTAGGGGTCTCTAGCACAATAGAAAAAAACCTTTAAACATCTTCTACAGAACTAATGGATGGATGATCACCAAACTTTGTCTGTAGCATTCTTGGATATTCTTTTATCAAGTTTGCTCATATAAATTTGATTGGCCCCTTTAAGGGGCCACTAAAACTACACATATAAATACCTATAAACATCTTCTACAGAACCAATTGATAAATGATCATCAAACTTTGTCTGTAACATTCTTGGGTAGTCTTTTATTAAGTTTTCTCATATTAATTTGATTGGCCCACTTTTAGGGGCCACTAAAGTTAAAAATAGAAATACCTTTAAACTACTTCTTCTACAGAACTAATTGATGGATGATCACCAAACTTTGTCTGTAGAATTCTTGGGTAATCTTTTATATTAATTTGATTGGCCTCTTTTAAGGGCCGCTATAGCTAAAAATAGAAATAGCTTTAAACGTCTTCTTCTACAGAACTTATTGATGGATGATCACCAAACTTTGTCTGTAGCATCCTTATGTAGTCTTTTATCAAGTTTGCTCATATTAATTTGATTGGCCCCTTGTAGGGGCCGCTAAAGCTAAAAATAGAAATACTTTTAACATCTCCTTCTACAGAACTAATGGCTGGATGATCACCAAACTTTGTCTGTAGCATTCTTGGGTAATCTTTTATCAAGTTTGCTCATATTAATTTGATTGGCCCCTTTTAGGGGTCTCTAGGGCTAAAAATAGAAAAAGCCTTTAAACATCTTCATCTACAGAACTAATTGATGGATGGTCACCAAACTTTGTTTGTAGCATTCTTGGGTAGTCTTTTATCAAGTTTGCTCATATTAATTTGATTGGTCCTGTTAAAGCTAAAGCTTAAATGCACTACTAGGTCATGGCATTTCTTCAAATTAAAGTTTAAAGATATTCTATGCTCAAATTTTAATATTAGAAAATATTGGCAATGGATACACAGTCTCTTTATAAATATAAATATAAAATAAATGTGTTTTGACTTCACACAAAGTAGATATGTTATGTTTTAAACTCTTCACACTATAGGTGGTCACAGTATAAATATAAAGATAGTGTCATTAAAAAAACAGTTTTTATGCCCCCGCCATGTAATGGCTGGGGCATATAGTGTTACCCTGTTTCCGTCGTTCCGTCATTCCGCCATTCTGTCATTCCGTCATCATCAGTTTCCGTTCATTAACTTAGTAACGGTTGCACATATTCAACTCAAATTTGCCATATTGATATGTCATGAGAAAATACAGGTCAAGTTTGAATTTGGTCATGGTTGGATGATTTTTGGCAGAGTTATGCCCCTTTTACTTTGAAAATAATATGAAATTTTCAGTTTCCGTTCATTATCTCCCCAACGGTACAACACATTCAACTCAAACTTGACATATGGATATGTCATGAGAAAATACAGGTCAAGTTCGAATTTGGTCATGGTTCGATGATATTTGGCAGAGTTATGCCCCTTTCACTTAGAAAATAATATGAAATTTTCAGTTTCTGTTCATTATCTCCCCAACGGTACAACACATTCAACTGAAACTTGACATATGGATATGTCATGAGAAAATACAGGTCAACTGCGAATTTGGTCATGGTTCGATGATTTTTGGCAGAGTAATGCCCCTTTCACTTTGAAAATAATATGAAATTTTCAGTTTCCGTTCATAATCTCCCCAATGGCAATACACATTCAACTCAAATTTAACATATGGATATGTCATGAGAAAATACAGGTCAAGTTCGAATTTGGTCATGGTTAGATGATTTTTGGCAGAGTTATGCTCCTTTTACTTTGAAAATAATATGAAATTTTCAGTTTCTGTTTATTATCTCCCCAACAGTACCACACATTCAACTCAAATTTGACATATGGATATGTTTTTGGAATGCCCAGGCAAAGTTCGAATTTGGTCATGGTTCAATGATTTTTGGCAGAGTAATGCCCCTTTCACTTTGAAAATAATATGAAATTTACAGTTTCTGTTCATTATCTACCCAACAGTGTTACATATTCAACTCAAATTTGACATATGGATATGTCAAAGGAATGGGCAGATCAAGTTGGAATTTGGTCATGGTTAGATGATTTTTTGGCAGAGTTACGTCCCTTTCACTTTGAAAATAATATAGACACATCTTAGGAATAAGCAGTTTAAGTTTGAATTTGGTCATGGTTCAATGATTTTGGACAAACTTATCTTTCTTGAATATTGGAAAAATTTTGAACTTTCAGTTTCAGCACTCATACTATTGTGGAAATGTATGTAGCCATTATTTTGGCTACAAATATGAAATATGCTATGTTCAAAAGGTTAAGACTGAATAATTTCAGTGCCTTGAACATTGTGTGAAAATGGTTTGTGTTAACAACTTAACATTGAAAAGTTTTAAGGGCTTTGAACTTAAAATGAAAACAATAATTTGTGCAAACAAATTTGGAACTAAATATTACAACATCTGAAATTTTGGCTGCATGCTAGGGCATCCGTGGCATGATGACACATTTCTAGTTTTTGTTTTGTTTTTTTTTATAGAAAAGACCATCTCTACTTGGCCTATAATAGCATATGCAGCTTCCCATACATAGTTTATTCATTCTTTTATCCAAATAAGACATTTTCAGTAAGAATTTCATAAATTTCAATGGCTTGGGTCATGAGCTGTTTATGATCTGTAAATATCTTTCAGCTCTGGAATTTGGACATCATGTTGCATTATTGTAAGGTCAGTTGTAGGTCATTAACCAGGAAAAAAAATTAAGCCTAAAAAACATAAAATTTGTTTCTCCTGTACTTTACTATCAATGCTCGATTTTTTTATTGAATTTTGTTAAAAAATTGTAATTTTTTCATTTTTTTTTGATGAATTAACAAGGGACAAGGGGTTTAATTTCTGATCCTGAATTGATTTTTCAGATATGAACTGGCCTACTATTGATATATTTGATATCGCTTTACCTACTTTTTTGTCTTTTATGTACAGACTTGAAATTTGGACTATGGGTGTAATTTGTGTAAGTTTTGATGTTGAATTTAATTTTGATACCAGCTGACCTACTTTAGGTATTCTTGACACCATTTGACCTACTTTCTTGTATTTTGACATTCAGATTTTAAATTTGGACCAGGTTTGTAAATTCTGATGCCGAAATGAATTTTGATATCAACTGTCCTACTTTTGATATTTTTAGCTCACCTGAGCATATGCTCAGGGTGAGCTATTAGGATCACTCTTCGTCCGTCGTCTTCCGTACGTCGTCCGTCGTACGTCGTCCGTTGTTTGTTCACACTTTTCAAACAACATCTCCTCTGAAACCATAAGGCAGATCATAATGAAACTTCACAGGAATGTTCCTTGTGTGAAGCTTTAATAAAGTTGTTCAAAGAATTTCATTCCATGCAGAACTCTGGTTGCCATGGCAACCAAAAGAAAAAGCTTTAAACATCTTCTTCTAAAAAACCCAAAGAGCTAGAGCTTAGATATTTGGCATGAAACATCTTCTAGTGAGTGTCTACCAAGTTTGTTCAAATAAAAGCCCTGAGGTCAAAATTGGCCCCGCCCCAGGGGGTCATTGATTTTCCCTATATGCATATCGAGGGGTGAAAGCGAAAAAGTTCTAAGTGCATTTTCCAAAATTTTACAGGAGAAGCAAAAAACTGTCTCAAATGTTTGTAAAATAGCAAAAATCAACAACACTTTGATTTTACACATAGAAATGTTTAAGAAACATGTCAATGATAATAAAAATTATTGGAAAGACTTGACAAACAAGATTTTTAATCAAATGTAACTTAGAACTGTTTCGCACTTAAAATTTCTTATATTTTGAATTTTTTGTTCAAAGCGAAAAGGTTCCAAGTGACATTTTGATAGAACAAAAACTGTTTTTTTTCTTATTTAATTTAAGATTGAGCAACATTTTGTCATTTCTAATTATTCAGTAAGAGATGGAGTATAAATTGCCAGATAGGACTGTTTCGCATTTACTTTTTATTTTGATTTCACATTTTATGTTAATCCATTTTCAAGATTATGAAATTTTAAGTTTGACTTTGTTTAAATTAGAAACATAAATAAAGGTCATAATTGGTAGTGTACAAATCTTTTAAAGAACATTATGGACATTAATTACACCTGTTTAAAAAAAACAAATGCCAATTAATTTGATAATCATTTTTAGCTGAACTATACAAAGTATTATTGATAGCTGTCCTACTCGCCCTGGCATCCGCGTCCAGATTTCAGATTAAAGGTTTGGTGCAGTTAAATACTTAAGGTACAAAAAATGTATCAACTTCAAACTTTAAATATATGTTCCTACGGCCTTCGTGGTCAATTCCTATGCATCAAAACTCCAACCGGTGTTAAATAGCCAATAAAAACCGCTTAAAGGCCGATATTATTTCTTAATCATTACACACATGTTGTGTGACATGGTACATAACTCTAGCATTACTATTTCCAGAATTATTCCCCCTTGAAATTTGAATTTATGTTAACAAATGTTATTTTCTTTTTACTATAACTTCTTGTCATATTGATAAGACTTATAAAACGCAAGCTCCTGTATTTCCAGAATTAATCCCATTAAATTTTAATTTTTGAAATTCACTTATAAATTGATTTTTTTAGTATTATCTTTGTTGTTATATAAATGGTATCTACTCTAGACTTAAGATAAAAAATTGTTCTTTTTGTCATTACTCACATCATGCATGACAAGGTTCATAACTCTAGCTTCTTTTTTCAAGAGTTATTTCCACTTTGAACTTATATTTTTTCTTTAAAAACTTTAAATTCTTTTTGCTCTTATTATTTTTGTGTCGCCTCTACGGAGTAGTGGCGACATATAGGGATCACTTCTCCGTCGTCTGTCTGTCCGTCTGTATGTCCGTCTGTCCGTCCGTCACAAAACTTGTCCGGACTACTCCTCTTATACTACTGGTGCAATTTCATCCAAACTTTACAGGAATGATCAGTACCAAGTCTAGTTGTGCATATTGTCAGCATTTTCCGGTTCAATGATTTTTGTCAGAGTTATGGCCCTTTTATAATTTTTAATTTTAAAGTTTGTCCGGACTACTTCTCTTATATTACTAATGCAATTTCAATGAAACTTTACAGGATTGATCTGTAGCTCAAGTCCTTGCGCATATTGCAAGGGTTTTTTGGTTGAATGATTTTTGGCCGAGTTATGGCCCTTTGATAAAAAGGTTTCTTTTTCTGTGTGTTGCCAGATACACAAAAGCTTGTCCGGACTACTCCTCATAAACTACAGGTGCAATTTCATCCAAACTTTACAGGAATGATCAGTACCAAGTCTAGTTGTGCATATTGTCAGCATTTTCCGGTTCAATGATTTTTGTTTGAATTATGGCCCTTTAATAATTTTTATTTTTAAAGTTTGTCCGGACTACTTCTCTTATATTACTAATGCAATTTCAATGAAACTTTACAGGATTGATCTGTAGCTCAAGTCCTTGCGCATATTGCAAGGGTTTTCCGGTTGAATGATTTTTGGCTGAGTTATGGCCCTTTGATAAAAAGGTTTCTTTTTCTGTGTGTTGCCAGATACACAAAAGCTTGTCCGGACTACTCCTCATAAACTACAGGTGCAATTTCATCCAAACTTTACAGGAATGATCAGTACCAAGTCTAGTTGTGCATATTGTCAGCATTTTCCGGTTCAATGATTTTTGTTTGAGTTATGGCCCTTTAATAATTTTTATTTTTAAAGTTTGTCCGGACTACTTCTCTTATACCACTAATGCCATTTCAATGAAACTTTACAGGATTGATCTGTAGCTCAAGTCCTTGCGCATATTGCACGGGTTTTTCGGTTGAATGATTTTTGGCCGAGTTATGGCCCTTTGATAAAAAGGTGTTTTTTCTGTGTGTTGCCAGATACGCAAAAGCTTGTCCGGACTACTCCTCATAAACTACTGGTGCAATTTTATCCAAACTTTACAGGAATGATCAGTTCCAAGTCTAGTTGTGCACTGTCCGTCTGTCTGTCCGTCTGTCACAAAATTTGTCCCAAAATTAAATTGGCCATCATGAGGCGACACATGTGATTACTGATCGCTCTTGTTGTTTTTGAAGGGATTGACTTCAGATTTCAAATTGCTGTCTTTCCATTAAAGTAACATTTATTGACAAGATCATTATGTTGTACAAAAATATAGAACATTTGACTGCTTTCTTGATACTGATACAGAAATATATTTATATCATAATTGATTTTTCTTTCATATTTTCGTCTTCCTTACTGCGTCCAGTATTTGATTAGTCGAGCTGCTTCGCAGTGTCTCCTGTGACAGCTCTTGTTTTCTTACATTTTCTGTAAATTAAACAGTTACATTCATATTCTTTCCTATCTAAAATGGTTACCTTCAATAAGATATTTATTCATGGAAATTCATGTCATTTCATCTACAACTATTTTCTTACAATATGTATATGCATTTATTTTTAAACAACTTTAATATTATAAGCGGCTAAATGAGGTCATCCCTAGCACATAGTTCCATTCTAATAAATGCGCCAAAATGACATTTTAACGCTGTTCATTAATAAAATGCGCTAAAATGACGCAACTCATCTGGCATCCCCATGCTGTACAGTTATTTAGAATATGAGTCTGATTCTAATTTTGATAGGGAAAATCCAATTCAGCCAGTGAATATGATACTTCACCCAGTGAATATGATTTTATAATTTGTTCTGATTACCACTGTTTGAACCAATGAAATAATATTAACAGCTATTTTTAGATCATATAATAGTGAACAATATTCTATGAAAAACTTTTTGGACTTGTCTGAAACTTCATTCAAAGGCCAAGAATTTCTTTGCAATAAACGGTTTCACAAACAGTCCCAGAATATTTTTGAACTGAAAATATATTTTAAAAATTGTGCATTACATATGACTTGCACATTTTTTCAAATTATATGCATAACACATGAGACACCCTCATGTAGCAACAATACATAAAAGAGATGATATGTCTCAAGGCCAAGTCCCAAAGGCCACCTTCATTAGCATAAGTGCCACCCATACCTATACTTTCATTTACATTGTTTATACATCAAAGTCACCCATAGCTCCACCTTCATTTACATTTTTCAATATCTCAAAGGCACACATAGCCCCACTTTCATTCCAATACTTATAATATTTCAGTGTCACACATAGCACTAGCTATATTTACACCACTCAGTTTCTTGGACTCATACATAGCTCCAAGTTCATTTGCAATGCCCAATATATATCAAAGTCAAAATATCTTTTAATTTTGTGTATAACCTTTTATACCCAGATTTCTGATAATCATCAAACATTCTAAATATCTCACTATCACCTGAAGTCTAACTTTCAAAAACATCATCCTATTGTCATCTAAAGTTGCGGTCTAACTTACTCCTGGCAGAGCCCAGGACCACCTCGGTAAGTTACTGGGATGATCCGTGGTGAAATTATTGTTGCTGTCACACTTACCCCAGCAGCACTACTGGAATTCCCAACTAATACCCAGGATGCACCCGGACCATCCAGGCAGAGCCCTGGTGAAGCTATGATTCATATCGGTGCTTACCCGGTCATTCCTGGATGACGGCGGCTGAGCCCGGATTGACCCAGGCAGAGCCCCGGTAGAACCCCAGTGGATTGAAAATGCGCAAAAATGATGATGTTGATACATAATTTTCAATAATATGGTTCTAAATGATATTTTCTCCTATTTAATAAGTAATTCATGATGATTTTCTGAAGTATACTTTTGCAAGACTGGACAGAAGGGAAATTAAAAGGGTTTTATAACAAACAAGTGCAATCATTGCAAATTGCAGTACTTCTTTTGAAATGAACCGGGCTTTGCCGGGACACTACAGGGGTAAACTGTAGCTCAATCGTCATCCTCCATTGCTCTGCCGGCTTTCACAGTGGCTCTGTCGGCATTCACCGGGGCTCTGCTGGCATTCACCAGGGCTCTACCGTAGCTCTACTGGCTATATAATACCCTGGATCATCCCCAGTTTGAGTCAGCAGAGCTACAGTGCTTCCCTGGTGTAACCCGGTCGTTCCCGGAAGGGCTAAGGATGAAGCCGGCAAAGCTACACCTTCCCGTATCAGCCCGGTGATATTATAATAAATTATTTTATTCCATCCCGGGTCGAATGCCTGATGTTTCTGGATCAATCCCGGACGTTGCAGGCAGAGTTACAGATGTACCCTGGTTGTTCCCGAATCATCCCTGGACGTCTACCAGGGCTCCGCCTTCCTGGTCCCTGGATTTATTACAACCAGCTAAAGCGTCACTTTCAGTAACATTATTAGATTTCTAACCGTCATCTATAGCCCTTCCTTCAATATCACCACACAATTTCTCACAGGCACTTAAAACCATTTAAAATAAAGTGTGATCATTACTGGCCTTGTACACTTAGAACTGTTTCCCTTTTAAAAAATTGATAATTTCATGAGTGGAGTTAACTGCGAAACAGTTCTAAGTAATTAAGTTTTCTTTCAAAATCAAAGCATCTACTCTGAAACTAATGAATGTCTTATGTGATATTATTTAATAATATACAATAAAAGGTTAAGCTTCCAAAATTATTTAGATCTTATTTATTTTAATGCAGTTGGAGTTGTTTTTATTTAATCTTGTAGATTTTATACTCAATGAAAGCGAAAAGGTTCTAACTGCCATTTGCAGTCAGAACCTTTTCGCTTTTTAAAAAAAAGTTAATTTCACTTAGAACTTTTGGACAACTTTTCATTTCACCCTGTTATAAGTAAACTAAATCTAATATATTTTGACATAAGGTGTATCTGGGTGTTTATGTTACAAATATATAAAAAAGTGAATTTTGTAAAAAAAGTGAGTTAGAACCTTTTCGCTTTCACCCCTCGTTATAGCAAAAACTTAAAAAATCTTCTTCTAAAAAAATCCAAAGAGCTAGAGCTTAGATATTTGGCATGAAACATGTTCTAATGGGTGTCTACCAAGTTTGTTCAAATAACAGTCCTGGGGTCAAAATTGGCCCCGCCCCAGGGGGTCATTGATTTTCCCTATATGCATATAGTAAAAACTTAAAAAAGCTTCTTTTAAAGAACCCAAAGAGCTAGAGCTAAGATATTTAGCATGAAACATGTTCTAATGGATGTCTACCAAGTTTGTTCAAATAAGAGCCCTGGGGTTAAAATTGGCCCCGCCCCGGGGGTCATTGATTTTCCTTATATGTGTATAGAAAAAACTTAAAAAATCTTTTTTGAAAAAAAACCAAATAGCTAGAGTTTAGATACTAAGCATGAAACATCTGCTAGTGAGTGTCTAAATATAAGCCCTGGGGTCAAAATAGGCCCCGCCCCGGGGGTCATTCCTTTTCCTTATATGTGTTATACAAAATTTTTAAAAAATCTTCTTTGAAAAAACTCAAATAGCTAGAGTTTAGATATTAAGCATGAAACATTTTCTAGTAAGTGTCTACAAAGATTGTTCAAATAGAAGCCCTTGGGTCAAAACTGACCCTGCCCCAGGTGTGTCCTTGTTTTTAACTATATGTTTAAGAAAAAAACTTGACCAGCTAGACCTTAGATTTTAAGCATGAAATATCTTCTAATGGGTACCAAGTTTGTTCAAATAAAAGCCCTGGGGTTTAAACAGGCCCCGCTCCGCTCAGGTGAGCGACTTCAGGGCCATCATGGCCCACTTGTTTATATAATTTGACCTTCATTCTTGTGTTTTTTGACAAACAGACATGAAATTTGGACTAGGGGTGTAATTTCTGATGCTGAATTGAATTTTGATATCAACTGGCCTACTTTTCATATTTTTAGCTCACCAGAGCCGAAGGCTCAGGGTGAGCTATTAGTATCAAAGGGGGATGCTCCAGCGTCCGTCGTCCGTCATCATGCGTCAACAATCGTCTTCTTCTCTGAATCTACTGGGCAGATTTACTTCAAATTTGGTCTGTAGCATCCTTGTGACAGTCAAACTTGAATTTGATCATGTCATTCCAATTGGCCCTTTTAGGGGGTCAGCAGAGCTAAAAATAGAAAAACCTTTAAACATCTTCTTTTACAGAACTAATGGATGGATGGTCACCAAACTTTGTCTGTAGCATTCTTGGGTAGTCTTATATCAAGTTTGCTCATATTAATTTGATTGGCCCCTTTGAGGGGTCTCTAGCGTTAAAAATAGAAAAACCTTTAAACATCTTCTTCTACAGAACTAATGGATGGATGATCACCAAACTTTGTCTGTAGCATTCTTGGGTACTGTTTAATCAAGTTTGCTCATATTAATTTGATTGGCCCCTTTTAGGGGCCACTAAAGCTAAAAACAGAAAAACCTTTAAACATTTGTATCTACAGAACTAATTAATGAATGGTCAACAAACTTTGTCTGTAGCATGCTTAGGTAGTCTTTTATCAAGTTTGCTAATATTATTTTGATTAGCCCTTTTTAGGGGTCTCTATGGCGAAAAAATAGAAAAACCTTTAAACATCTTCTCTTACAAAACGAATTGATGGATGATCACCAAACTTTGTCTGTAGCATTCTTGGGTAGTGTTTTATCAAGTTTGCTCATATTAATTTGATTGGCCCCTTATATATTGGCCCCTTATAGGGGCCACTAAAGCAAAAAATAGAGATACCGTTAAATGTATTTTTCTAGAGAACTAATCGATGGATGATCACCAAACTTTGTCTGTAGCATTGTTGGGTAGTCTTTTACCAATTTTGCTAATATTATTTTGATTGGCTCCTTTTAGGGGTCTCTAGGGCTAAAAATAGAAAAACCTTTAAACATCTCCTCCTACAGAACTAATTGATGGATGATCACCAAATTTTGTCGACAGTATTCTCGGGTAGTGTTTTATCAAGTTTGCTAATATTATTTTGATTGGCCCCTTTTAGGGGCCACTAAAGCAAAAAATAGAAATACCGTTAAATGTCTATTTCTAGAGAACTAATTGATGGATGATCACCAAACTTTGTCTGTAGCATTCTTGGGCATTCTTTTATCAAGTGTGCTAATATTATTATACCCCCACCACAAAATGTGGGGGGGGGGGGCTATAATGGATTCGCTTTGTCGCGTCGGTCGGTCGGCCGGTCTGTCCGTCGGTCGGTCCTGTCTCCATTTTCGTGTCCGCTCTATAACTCCTATACCAATTGAAGGATTTTCTTCAAACTTTGCTCAAATGTTCACCTCAACAAGGGGATGTGCAGAACCCATGTTGCCCATGTGTCAGCTCAAGGTCAAGGTCACAATTGAAGGTCAAATATCAAACAAACAAATATTAGACAGTATGCCGTGTGCTCTGTAAGTCCTACACTAATTGAAAGATTTTCTTCAATCTTGGCTCAAATGTTCACCTCAACAAGGGAATGTGCAGAACCCATATCACCCTTTTGCCGGCTTAAGGTCAAGGTCACACTTGAAGGTCAAAAGTTGACTTAGTAAATTTTTGAAGGGTCACAATTAAGGTATGCTGGTCAAGTTTCATAACTCTGTATTGCATTTTAACAAAGTTATGCCCCTTTTTTGAGTCTTCAAATTTACATACAATCAAATATTAGGCAATATGTTGTTTCTGCTCTATAAATCCTACACTAAACGAAGAATTTTCTTCAAACTTTACTCAAATGTTCACCTCAACAAGGTTATGTGCAGAATCCATGTCACCTTTGTGCAGGCTAAAGGTCAAAGTCACACTTGAAGGTCAAAAATTGACTTAGAAAATGTTCTTTAATTTTAACATGTACTTGAATATTTCTGAAACTAGCACAGGTATTTGCTTGAAACTTAAAAGATATATGAGGTGTCACAATTACGATATGCAGGTCAAGTTTCATAACTCTGTATTGCATTTTGACAAAGTTATGCCCCTTTTTAAGTCTTTAAATTTACATACAATTAATACTTGACAATATGT
This sequence comes from Ruditapes philippinarum, assembly GCF_026571515.1. NCBI lineage: Eukaryota > Metazoa > Mollusca > Bivalvia > Venerida > Veneridae > Ruditapes > Ruditapes philippinarum. The sequence continues at coordinate 112,335 of NW_026859981.1, forward strand.
TGTGTCCGCTCTATAAATTTTTTACTAATGGAAGGATTTTCTTCAAACTTTACTCAAATGTTCACCCCAACTGGGCGATGTGCAGAATCCATCTTACCCTTGTGCCAGCTGAAACTCAAGGCCACACTGTAAGGTCAAAAATTGACTTATAAAAAGTTTAATATTTAGAAAATTAAAGGTTATTAGTAACTGTTTCGAACATGATTTGATAATAAATATTAATACTTTTACCTGTACTATTAGTCTTTTTTTTCACCAGAGACAATTTCTTTTTATGTATTTGCGCCACTTAAGTTATTCCCTTTACCACCTTTCCAAGTCGTCTTCTGTCAGGGACATTGGTGGGGGTATAAATCGCATTCAGCGATAGTTCTAGTTTTGATTGGCCCCTTTTAGGGGCAGCAAAAGTTAAAAATAGAAATACCTTGAATTGTCTATTTCTGTGTAGTTTTTTTTATCAAGTGTGCTCATATTGATTTGATTAGCCCCTTTTAGGGGTCTCTAGGGCTAAAAATAGAAAAAACCTTTAGACATATTCTTCTACAGAACTAATTGATTGATGATCACCAAACTTTGTCTGTAGCATTCTTTGGAAGTCTTTTATCAAGTTTGCTCATAATTATTTTATTAGCCCCTTATAAGGGCAGCTAAAGCTAAAAATTAAAACAACCTTTGAACGTCATTTCCTACTAAAATAATTGATGGATGATCACCAAACTTTGTCTGTAGCATTCTTATGAAGTTTTTGTATCAAGTTTGCTCATATTTATTTTATTAGCCCCTTTTAGGGGCAGCTATAGCTAAAATGCCCCGGGCCATGGCATTTCTTCAAATTATAGTTTAATAATGAAAGGAAAATAACTTGTGTTGGACTGTTTCTATATATGTGTACCTGCATACATGTGAACTCTCCCAATTTGAGCTGGAGACAACCTCTTTCTCCTGTCAAATTTTTATTTATTTTTCTTAGTTTTAAAAAAATAAAGAAATCTCCCTCTTTTTCATTTCAAAATGTCCTTTATGTCTATTGTCAATTAAAAAATCTCCCTCTTTTTTATCCCCCGCCGATGGAATCGGGAGGGGGATATAGTTTTGGCGTTGTCCGTCCGTCCGTCCTCCGTCCGTCCGTCCGCCCGCACTCACAGGAGAGTAATAATGTGGCTAGAGGGACAATAGGTAACTGTTCTTTCTCTTTGATGTCATTCATTCCGTAATGCTTTTATGTGGCTATTTTCTTTTGTGTGGCTAAAAAAACAATAGAGAGAACAATAGAGTAGCCACATAATTACTGTCCTGTGAGAACGTCCGTCCATCCGTCCGCCCGAATTTGGTTTCCGGAGTAGTTCTCTGCAACTACTGGCTGGAATTGAACAAAACTTTATGGGAATCATCAATATCAAGAGGAGATGCGCATATCGTCGGCTTGTTCCAGTCCGACCCTTTAACTCAGAGTTATGGCCCTTGATTAGTTATGTAGTATGCATATAGAGTGAAAATCGTTTCCGGAGTAGTTCTCTGCAACTTCTGGCTGGAATTCAACGAAACTTTATGGGAATCATCAATATCAGAGATGCGCATATCGTCGGCTTGTTCCGGTTAGACACTTTAACTCAGAGTTATGGCCCTTGATTAGTTATGTAGTATGCATATAGAGTAAAAATCGTTTCCGCACTACTTCTCTGCAACTACTAGCTGGAATTCAACGAAACTTTATGGGAATCATCAATACCAAGAGGAGATGCGCATATCGTCGGCTTGTTCCGGTCAGACACTTTAACTCAGAGTTATGGCCCTGGATTAGTTATGCAATATGCATATGGAGTAAAAATCGTTTCCGGAGTAGTTCTCTGCAACTACTGGCTGGAATTCAATGAAACTTTATGGGAATCATCAATTTCAAGAGGAGATGCGCATATCGTCGGCTTGTTCCGGTCAGACCCTTTAACTCAGAGTTATGGCCTTTGATTAGTTATGAAGTTTGCATATAGAGTAAAAATCATTTCCGCACTACTTCTCTGCAACTACTAGCTGGAATTCACCGAAACTTTATGGGAACCTTCAATACCAAGAGGAGATGCGCATATCGTCGGCTTGTTCCGGTTAGACACTTTAACTAAGAGTTATGGCCCTTGATTAGTTATGCAGTATGCATATGGAGTAAAAATCGTTTCCGCGCTACTTCTCTGCAATTACTGGCTGGAATACAACGAAACTTTATAGGAACCTTCAATACCAAGAGGAGATGCGCATATCGTCGGCTTGTTTCGGTCAGACACTTTAACTCAGAGTTATGGCCCTTGATTAGTAATGCAGTATCCATATAGAAAAATATTTGTTTCCTCGCTACTTCTCTGCTACTACTGGCTGGAATTCAATGAAACTTTATGGGATACTAAGAGGAGATGTGCATATAGTCGCCTTGTTCCAGTCAGATACTTATAACTCAGATTTATGGCCCTTGATTAGTTATGTAGTATGCATACATCTCATTGGCATTTCCAGATTTTACAATTTAATACAAAGTTATGGCTCTGTTATTGCCCTGAATATTTGTCAAGTTCAAAGAATATTACTGTTTATGCCATGATAAATATATAAATAAAGCCTTATGTCTTCAGTTGTTGTGTTAATAATAACCAGTACTCGGCGGGGGATATAAATTCAACGAATTTGCTTGTTGAAGTAAATTCTCCCTCTTGAACATTGAAAAAAGTTGACATGTATATACATGTTATGCATAAAAAAAGATTGAATGTCTTAATGTCATGACTGTTTGTTTTTTAGCTCACCTGTCACAAAGTGACAGGGTGAGCTTTTGTGATCGCTTTTCGTCCGGCGTCCGTCCGGCGTCCGTCAGTCGTCCGTAAACTTTTACTTTAAATGACATCTCCTCATAAACCACTAAGCCAATTTCATCCAAACTTCACAGGAATGTTCCTTTGGTGGTCACCTTTGAAAATTGTTCAAAGAATTTAATTCCATGTAGAACTCGGGTTGCCATGGCAACCAAAAGAAAAAACTTTAAATATCTTCTTCTAAAAAACCCGAAGAGCTAGAGCTTAGATATTTGGCCCCGCCCCAGGGGGTCATTGATTTTCCCTATATGCATATAGTAAAAACTTTAAAAAATCTTCTTTTAAAGAACCCCAAAGAGCTAGAGGTAAGATATTTGCATGAAACATCTTCTAATGGGTGTCTACCAAGTTTGTTCAAATAAAAGCCCTGGGGTCAAAATTGGCCCTGCCCCAGGGGGTCATTGATTTTCCCTATATGCATATAGTAAAAACTTGAAAAATCTTCTTTTAAAGAACCCAAAGAGGTAGAGCTAAGATATTTAGCATGAAACATGTTCTAATGGATGTCTACCAAGTTTGTTCAAATAAGAGCCCTGGGGTCAAAATTGGTCCCGCCCCAGGGGTCATTAATTTTCCTTATATGTGTATAGCAAAAACTTAAAAAAGCTTCTTTGAAAAAACTCAAATAGCTAGAGTTTAGATATTAAGCAGGAAGCATCTTCTAGTAAATGTCTACCAAGTTTGTTCAAATAAAAGCCCTAGGGTCAAAATTGGCCCAGCCCCGGGGGACATTGATTTTCCTTATATGTGTATAGCAAAAACTTAAAAATCTTCTTTGAAAAAACCCGAATAGCTAGAGTTTAGATATTAAGCATGAAACATTTTGTAGTAAGTGTCTACAAAGATTGTTCAAATAAAAGCCCTTTTGTCAAAACTGGCCCTGCCCCAGGTGTGTCATTGTTTTTAACTATATGTGTAAAGAAAAAACTTGACCAGCTATACCTTAGATGTTTAGCATGAAACATCTTCTAATGGGTGTCTACCAAGTTTGTTCAAATAAAATTACTGGGGTTTAAACTGGCCCGGCTCCGGAGCCTATATACAGATGAGCGACTTCAGGGCCATCATGGCCCTCTTGTCAGAGATCTTGAGGTCATTCACCTGCTTTATATCTTTCTGTTTGAGGGCATTGCATCATTGTAGGTTCATTTGTAGGTCACTCTAGAGAATTTTCCCCAGGAAATGAAATAAGGCCTAAAGAATTATTACATTTGATTCTGGTACCTTACTAACTTGGAAAAAGCACATTTCAATAAATATTGTGACACACTGTTGAACCTGATGTTTCATGTGCAGGGGATATTGGCACTGTGTAACAGATAGGTGATTGTTTTTCACTGAGACTCATTTACAGTATCTGTTACCTTATATGAGAATATAATAATAATATATATATAGAATAGTCTGATTGATAGATATTAGCCTGAACTGGTCTTCTCCAGCTGCATAACCACTTTCCCTGATATCAGTTTTTTTATACCCCCGCACAACAAAGTTGTAAGGGGGGTATACTGGAATCAGGTTGTCCGTCCGGCCGTCCGGCGTCCGGCTGTCCGGCCGTCCGTCGGTTTTTTCTTGTCCGCCCAATAACTTAAGATTCCTTTGACCCACAGTCTTCATATTTGGCATGGAGGTTAGTCATGATTAGTAGATGACCCCTATTGATTTTGAGGTCACCAGGTCAAAGGTCAAGGTCACAGGGGCATTGAATTCAAAAAAGTTTGTCCGCCCAATAACTTAAGATCCCTTTGACCCACAGTCTTCATATTTGGCATGGAGGTTAGTCTTGATTAGTAGATGACCCCTATTGATTTTGAGCTCACCAGGTCAAAGGTCAAGGTCACAGGGGCCTTGACTTCAAAAAGCTTGTCCGCCCAATAACTTAAGATTCCTTTGACCCACAGTCTTCATATTTGGCATGGAGGTTAGTCTTGATTAGTAGATGATCCCTATTGATTTTGAGGTCACCAGGTCAAAGGTCAAGGTCACAGGGGCCTTGACTTCAAAAAGCTTGTCCGCCCAATAACTTAAGATTCCTTTGACTCACAGTCTTTATATTTGGCATGGAGGTTAGTAGTGATTAGTAGATGACCCCTATTGATTTTGAGGTCACCAGGTCAAAGGTCAAGGTCACAGGGGCCTTGACTTCGAAAAGCTTGTCCGCCTAATAACTTAAGATTCCTATGACCCACAGTCTTCATATTTGGCATGGAGGTTAGTCGTGATTAGTAGATGACCCTTATCGATTTTGAGGTCACCGGGTCAAAGGTCAAGGTCACAGGGGCCTTGACTTCAAAAAGCTTGTCCGTCCAGTAACTTAAGATTCCTTTGACCCACAGTCTTTATATTTGGCATGGAGGTTAGTCGTGATTAGTAGATGACCCTATCGATTTTGAGGTCACCGGGTCAAAGGTCAAAGTCACAGGGGCCTTGACTTCAAAAAGCTTGTCCGCCCAATAACTTAAGATTCCTATGACCGACAGTCTTCATATTTGGCATGGAGGTTAGTCATGATTAGTAGATGACCCCTATCGATTTTGAGGTCACCGGGTCAAATGTCAAGGTCACAGGGGCCTTGACTTCAAAAAGCTTGTCTGCCCAATAACTTAAGATTCCTATGACCCACAGTCTTCATATTTGGCATGCAGGTTAGACGTGATTAGTAGATGACCCCTATCGATTTTGAGGTCACCAGGCCAAAGGTCAAGGCCACAGGGGCCTTGACTTCAAAAAGCTTGTCCGCCCAATAACTTAAGATTCCTTCGACCCACAGTCTTCATATTTGGCATGGAGGTTAGTCATGATTAGTAGATGACCCCTATTGATTTTGAGGTCACCGGGTCAAAGGTCAAGGTCACAGGGGCCTTGACTTCAAAAAGCTTGTCCGCCCAATAACTTAAGATTCCTTTGACCCACAGTCTTCATATTTGGCATGGAGGTTAGTCATGATTAGTTGATGACCCCTATTGATTTTGAGGTCACCGGGTCAAAGGTCAAGGTCACAGGGGCCTTGACTTCAAAAAGCTTGTCCGCCCATAACTTAAGATTTCTTATGACCCACAGTCGTCATATTTGGCATGGAGGTTAGTCATGATTAGCAAATGATCCGTATTGATTTTGAGGTCACCAGCTCAAAGGTCAAGGTCATAGGGACCTTGAATTCAAAAAGCTTGTCCCGCCAATAACTTAAGATTGCTATGACCGACAGTCTTCATATTTGGCCTGGAGGTTAGTAGTGATTAGTAGATGACCCCTATTGATTTTGAGGTCACCGGGTCAAAGGTCAAGGTCACAGGGGCCTTGACTTCAAAAAAGCTTGTCCGCCCAATAACTTAAGATTCCTATGACCCACAGTCTTCATATTTGGCATGGAGGTTAGTCGTGATTAGTAGATGAGCCCTATCGAATTTGAGGTCACCGGGTCAAAGGTCAAAGTCACAGGGGCCTTGACTTCAAAAAGCTTGTCTGCCCAATAACTTCAAATTCCTATGACCCACAGTCTTCATATTTGGCATGGATGTTAAGGTCGTGATTAGTAAGATGACCCCTATCGATTTTGAGGTCACCGGATCAAAGGTCAAGTCACAGGGGCCTCACCTTCAAAAGCTTGTCCGCCCCCAATAACTTAAGATTCCTATGACCCACAGTCTTTATATTTGGCATGGAGGTTAGTCGTGACTTAGTAGATGACCCCTATCGATTTTGAGGTCACCGGGTCAAAATGTCAAGGTCACAGGGGCCTTGAATTCAAAAAGCTTGTCTGCCCAATAACTTAAGATTCCTATGACCCACAGTCTTCATATTTGGCATGGAGGTTAGTCGTGATTAGAAGATGACCCTTATCGATTTTTGAGGTCACCGGGTCAAAGGTCAAGGTCACAGGGGCCTTGACTTCAAAAAGCTTGTCTGCCCAATAACTTAAGATTCCTATGACCGACAGTCTTCATATTTGGCATGGAGGTTAGTCGTGATAAGTAGATGACCCCTATCGATTTTGAGGTCACCGGATCAAAGGTCAAGGTCACAGGGGCCTCACCTTTCAAAAAGCTTGTCCGCCCAATAACTTAAGATTCCTATGACCCACAGTCTTCATATTTGGCATGGAGGTTAGTCGTGACTTAGTAGATGACCCCTATCGATTTTGAGGTCACCGGGTCAAATGTCAAGGTGACAGGGGCCTTGACTTCAAAAAGCTTGTCTGCCCAATAACTTAAGATTCCTATGACCCACAGTCTTCATATTTGGCATGGAGGATAGTCGTGATAACTAGATGACCCCTATTGATTTTGATGTCACCGGGTCAAAGGTCAAGGTCACAGGGGCCTTGACTTCAAAAAGCTTGTCCGCCCAATAACTTAAGATTCCTTTGACCCACAGTCTTCATATTTGGCATGGAGGTTAGTCATGATTAGTAGATGACCCCTATTGATTATGAGGTCACCGGGTCAAAGGTCAAGGTCACAGGGGCATTGACTTCAAAAAGCTTGTCCGCCCAATAACTTAAGATTCCTATGACACACAGTCTTCATATTTGGCATGGAGGTTAGACGTGATTAGTAAATGATCCGTATTGATTTTGAGGTCACCAGGTCAAAGGTCAAGGTCATAGGGACCTTGACTTCAAAAAGCTTGTCCGCCCAATAAACTTAAGATTGCTATGACCCACAGTCTTCATATTTGGCATGGAGGTTAGTCGTGATTAGTAGATGACCCTTATCGATTTTGAGGTCATCGGGTCAAAGGTCAAGGTCACAGGGGCCTTGACTTCAAAAAGCTTGTCCGCCCAATAACTTAAGGTTCCTATGACCCAGAGTCTTCATATTTGGCATTGGAGGTTAGTCGTGATTAGTAGATGACCCCTATCGATTTTTGAGGTCACTGGGTCAAAGGTCAAAGTCACAGGGGCCTTGACTTCGCCCAATAACTTAAGATTCCTATGACCCCAGTCTTCATATTTGGCATGGAGGTTTAGTCGTGATTCGTAGATGACCCTATCGATTTTGAGGTCACCGGATCAAAGGTCAAGGTCACAGGGGCCTCACCTTCAAAAAGCTTGTCCGCCCAATAACTTAAGATTCCTATGACCCACAGTCTTCATATTTGGCATGGAGGTTAGTCGTGACTTAGTAGATGACCCCTATCGATTTTGAGGTCACCGGGTCAAATGTCAAGGTCACAGGGGCCTTGACTTCAAAAAGCTTGTCCGCCCAATAACTTAAGATTCCTATGACCCACAGTCTTCATATTTGGCATGGAGGTTAGTCGTGATTAGTAGATGACCCTTATCGATTTTGAGGTCACCAGGCCAAAGGTCAAGGCAACAGTCCTTGACTTCAAAAAGCTTGTCCGCCCAATAAACTTAAGATTCCTTTGACCATAGTCTTCATATTTGGCATGGAGGTTAGTCATAATTAGTAGATGACCCTATTGATTTTGAGGTCACCGGGTCAAAGGTCAAGGTCACAGGGGCCTTGACTTCAAAAAGCTTGTCCGCCAAATAACTTAGATTCCTATGACCCATAGTCTTCATATTTGGCATGGAGGTTAGTCATGATTAGTAGATGACCCCTATCTATTTTGAGGTCACCGGGTCAAAGGTCAAGGCAACAGTCCTTGACTTCAAAAAGCTTGTCCGCCCAATAACTTAAGATTCCTTTGACCCATAGTCTTCATATTTGGCATGGAGGTTAGTCGTGATTAGTAGATGACCCTATCGATTTTGAGGTCACCGGATCAAAGGTCAAGGTCACAGGGGCCTCACCTTCAAAAGTTTGTCCGCCCAATAACTTAAGATTCCTATGACCCACAGTCTTCATATTTGGCATGGACGTTAGTCGTGACTTAGTTGATGATCCCTATCGATTTTGAGGTCACCGGGTCAAATGTCAAGGTCACAGGGGCCTTGACTTCAAAAAGCTTGTCCGCCCAATAACTTAAACATTCCTATGACCCACAGTCTTCATATTTGGCATGGAGGGTTAGTCGTGCTTAGTAGATGACCCTATCTATTTTGAGGTCACCAGGCCAAAAGTCAAGGCCACAGGGTCCTTGACTTCAAAAAGCTTGTCCGCCCAATAACTTAAGATTCCTTTGACCCACAGTCTTCATATTTGGCATGGAGGTTAGTCATGATTAGTAGATGACCCCTATTGCTTTTGATGTCACCGGGTCAAAGGTCAAGGTCACAGGGGCATTGACTTCAAAAAGCTTGTCTGCCCAATAACTTAAGATTCCTATGACCCACAGTCTTCATATTTGGCATGGAGGTTAGACGTGATTAGTAGATGACCCCTATCGATTTTGAGGTCACCAGGCCAAAGGTCAAGGCCACAGGGGCCTTGACTTCAAAAAGCTTGTCCGCCCAATAACTTAAGATTCCTTCGAACCACAGTCTTCATATTTGGCATGGAGGTTAGTCATGATTAGTAGATGACCCCTATTGATTTTGAGGTCACCGGGTCAAAGGTCAAGGTCACAGGGGCCTTGACTTCAAAAAGCTTGTCCGCCCAATAACTTAAGATTCCTTTGACCCACAGTCTTCATATTTGGCATGGAGGTTAGTCATGATTAGTTGATGACCCCTATTGATTTTGAGGTCACCGGGTCAAAGGTCAAGGTCACAGGGGCCTTGACTTCAAAAAGCTTGTCCGCCCAATAACTTAAGATTCTTATGACCCACAGTCGTCATATTTGGCATGGAGGTTAGTCATGATTAGCAAATGATCCGTATTGATTTTGAGGTCACCAGCTCAAATGTCAAGGTCATAGGGACCTTGAATTCAAAAAGCTTGTCCGCCCAATAACTTAAGATTGCTATGACCGACAGTCTTCATATTTGGCCTGGAGGTTAGTAGTGATTAGTAGATGACCCCTATTGATTTTGAGGTCACCGGGTCAAAGGTCAAGGTCACAGGGGCCTTGACTTCAAAAAGCTTGTCCGCCCAATAACTTAAGATTCCTATGACCCACAGTCTTCATATTTGGCATGGAGGTTAGTCGTGATTAGTAGATGAGCCCTATCGAATTTGAGGTCACCGGGTCAAAAGGTCAAAGTCACAGGGGCCTTGACTTCAAAAAAGCTTGTCTGCCCCAATAACTTCAAATTCCTATGACCCACAGTCTTCATATTTGGCATGGATGTTAGTCGTGATTAGTAGATGACCCCTATCGATTTTGAGGTCACCGGATCAAAAAGGTCAAGGTCACAGGGGCCTCACCTTCAAAAAGCTTGTCCGCCCAATAACTTAAGATTCCTATGACCCACAGTCTTTATATTTGGCATGGAGGTTAGTCGTGACTTAGTAGATGACCCCTATCGATTTTGAGGTCACCGGGTCAAATGTCAAGGTCACAGGGGCCTTGAATTCAAAAAGCTTGTCTGCCCAATAACTTAAGATTCCTATGACCCACAGTCTTCATATTTGGCATGGAGGTTAGTCGTGATTAGAAGATGACCCTTATCGATTTTGAGGTCACCGGGTCAAAGGTCAAGGTCACAGGGGCCTTGACTTCAAAAAGCTTTTCTGCCCAATAACTTAAGATTCCTATGACCGACAGTCTTCATATTTGGCATGGAGGTTAGTCGTGATAAGTAGATGACCCCTATCGATTTTGAGGTCACCGGATCAAAGGTCAAGGTCACAGGGGCCTCACCTTCAAAAAGCTTGTCCGCCCAATAACTTAAGATTCCTATGACCCACAGTCTTCATATATTTGGCATGGAGGTTAGTCGTGACTTAGTAGATGACCCCTATCGATTTTTGAGGTCACCGGGTCAAATGTCAAGGTGACAGGGGCCTTGACTTCAAAAAGCTTGTCTGCCCAATAACTTAAGATTCCTATGACCCACAGTCTTCATATTTGGCATGGAGGATAGTCGTGATAACTAGATGACCCCTATTGATTTTTGATGTCACCGGGTCAAAGGTCAAGGTCACAGGGCCTTGACTTCAAAAAGCTTGTCCGCCAATAACTTAAGATTCCTTTGACCCACAGTCTTCATATTTGGGCATGGAGGTTAGTCATGATTAGTAGATGACCCCTATTGATTATGAGGTCACCGGGTCAAAGGTCAAGGTCACAGGGGCATTGACTTCAAAAAGCTTGTCCGCCCAATAACTTAAGATTCCTATGACACACAGTCTTCATATTTGGCATGGAGGTTAGACGTGATTAGTAAATGATCCGTATTGATTTTGAGGTCACCAGGTCAAAGGTCAAGGTCATAGGGACCTTGACTTCAAAAAGCTTGTCCGCCCAATAACTTAAGATTGCTATGACCCACAGTCTTCAATATTTGGCATAGGACGGTTAAAAGTCGTGATTAGTAGATGACCCTTATTCGATTTTGAGGTCATCGGGTCAAAGGTCAAGGTCACAGGGGCCTTGACTTCAAAAAGCTTGTCCGCCCAATAACTTAAGGTTCCTATGACCCAGAGTCTTCATATTTGGCATGGAGGTTAGTCGTGATTAGTAAGATGACCCCTATCGATTTTGAGGTCACTGGGTCAAAGGTCAAAGTCACAGGGGCCTTGACTTCGCCCAATAACTTAAGATTCCTATGACCCACAGTCTTCATATTTGGCATGGAGGTTAGTCGTGATTCGTAGATGACCCTATCGATTTTGAGGTCACCGGATCAAAGGTCAAGGTCACAGGGGCCTCACCTTCAAAAAGCTTGTCCGCCCAATAACTTAAGATTCCTATGACCCACAGTCTTCATATTTGGCATGGAGGTTAGTCGTGACTTAGTAGATGACCCCTATCGATTTTGAGGTCACCGGGTCAAATGTCAAGGTCACAGGGGCCTTTACTTCAAAAAGCTTGTCCGCCCAATAACTTAAGATTCCTATGACCCACAGTCTTCATATTTGGCATGGAGGTTAGTCGTGATTAGTAGATGACCCTTATCGATTTTGAGGTCACCAGGCCAAAGGTCAAGGCAACAGTCCTTGACTTCAAAAAGCTTGTCCGCCCAATAACTTAAGATTCCTTTGACCCATAGTCTTCATATTTGGCATGGAGGTTAGTCATAATTAGTAGATGACCCCTATTGATTTTGAGGTCACCGGGTCAAAGGTCAAGGTCACAGGGGCCTTGACTTCAAAAAGCTTGTCCGCCAAATAACTTAAGATTCCTATGACCCATAGTCTTCATATTTGGCATGGAGGTTAGTCATGATTAGTAGATGACCCCTATCTATTTTGAGGTCACCGGGTCAAAGGTCAAGGCAACAGTCCTTGACTTCAAAAAGCTTGTCCGCCCAATAACTTAAGATTCCTTTGACCCATAGTCTTCATATTTGGCATGGAGGTTAGTCGTGATTAGTAGATGACCCTATCGATTTTGAGGTCACCGGATCAAAGGTCAAGGTCACAGGGGCCTCACCTTCAAAAGTTTGTCCGCCCAATAACTTAAGATTCCTATGACCCACAGTCTTCATATTTGGCATGGACGTTAGTCGTGACTTAGTTGATGATCCCTATCGATTTTGAGGTCACCGGGTCAAATGTCAAGGTCACAGGGGCCTTGACTTCAAAAAGCTTGTCCGCCCAATAACTTAACATTCCTATGACCCACAGTCTTCATATTTGGCATGGAGGTTAGTCGTGCTTAGTAGATGACCCTATCTATTTTGAGGTCACCAGGCCAAAAGTCAAGGCCACAGGGTCCTTGACTTCAAAAAGCTTGTCCGCCCAATAACTTAAGATTCCTTTGACCCACAGTCTTCATATTTGGCAATGAGGTTAGTCATGATTAGTAGATGACCCCTATTGCTTTTTTGATGTCACCGGGTCAAAGGTCAAGGTCACAGGGGCCTTGACTTCAAAAAAGCTTTGTCCGCCCAATAACTTAAGATTCCTATGACCCACAGTCTTCATATTTGGCATGGAGGTTAGTCATGATTAGTAAATGATCCGTATTGATTTTGAGGTCACCAGGTCAAAGGTCAAGGTCATAGGGACCTTGTCAAAATAAAGCTTTTCCCCTCAATTGCTTCAGAATGCCTGTCCAGAGGGTATTGATTTTGACATTTTCACATTTGAAGCATGTAGAATACATAACTTAGCAATGCACTGGCTAAGTAATCTCAGATTTGGCAGGGAGGTTGTCCTTGAGTTCTAAATGGCCACTGTTGATTCTGACAAAGTGGTATGCGGGGGTATTCACGCCATGATAGTGGCAGTTCTAGTTTCTTCTAAGGTAATATTAAAAAAAAATTCAATAGAAAAACACTGTAATCTTTTGTAACTTGCATTTTACATTTTACATTATTAGAGGTGTCATCGATAAGGATTTTTGTATTGATATATCGGTAATGAATTATCGATACAGCGATATATCGATTACCAGGCTAAATTTTAGCTTTCAAGTCTTTTTAAATGTTTCCTAAGGACACTGACAAAGCAGTTATATATAGACAAATGCAAAAAAGATAAACTATGAAAACTGAACAATTTGTTTCTTTTTTATCATATAGCTATAAATGAAAACTAATGACTAGTAACTGTAAAGTTTAAAGCCTTTTCCATTTAATTTAGTTGTTGTTGTTGCTATTACGTAGTTACTGATCATGCTAAATCCCGTCCTTGCCGTTCCAATTAAGCCGGGTTTAATTGGCAAGTTATAGTGTGTAAGAACATGAATAATTATTTAAGTTTAACATTTTGTAATCATATTTTTTACAAAGAAACACTGACAAATTTTTCTTGGCATTTCTACACATCCACTTAGCAGACGTGCGAGATTACAACAAAATTAGGCAGCATTCGTTAGAGACACTGGGAGGTAACTCTGGCATTGATTTCCGTTTTCATTTTAGAAAAAAAAATGTTTCTGGCATTCATAACTTTATATGTCGCTTTTATTTTGATGTTTTGCGACAGTAAGCAGGTCTGTCAGTTCTATAAAACCTGTTCGCTGAAGTCCCTTTAGCTAGAATTATATGACATTGTGCATTCGATATCCGATATTTAAAAAATGGAATCGATATCAAATCGGATAACAAAGATCGTTGATACACCGATATCGATTGAATCGATGACACCCCTATACATTATGGAACAAAACTTAAGTTAAAGTGAACTCATGGCAACTTTAGAAGTATTTCTTGCTTGTCTTTATGTAATTTGTCATTTTTTAGCTCGACATTTTTTTTTTGAAAAAAAAAAGTAGCGGTATTGTGATAGTCGCGGCGCAAACTTGTACCTGGATCATTTTTTTATTTCTTGGTGTATTGTTTTCATACTTAGCCACAACAACCCTTAGGACAAGACCTTTCAGTAGACCACACTAACCTTAACCTTTATCCATAAATGACCTTGACCTTCAAGGTTAAATGTCCAAATTTTGCTTGTTCTTGCTATTATTGGCTTGAACATAATAATCTTCAAGGATATCCAGACAGACCTTGACCTTAACTCATAAATGACCTTGACTTTGAATGTCAAATTATTGAAATTTTCATTTTTTTTTCTGTTATTGGCTGTAACTTTGTTGTTTTTGAATAGATTGTCTTCAAACTTGAACATAATAATCTTCAAGGATAACCCTTAAAAATAACTAGACAGACCTTGACCTTCACTCAATAATGACCTTGACTTTGAAGGTCAAATTATTGAAATTTTCATTGTTTTGGCTGTAACAGGCTGTAACTGCTATTATTGAAGGGATCAATCATCATCATCATCAACAACAACAACAATGATTATCCCCCGCCCATGGGATCGGGAGGGGGATATAGTTTTGGCGTTGTCCGTCCGTCCGTCCGAATTTCGTTTCCGGAGTAGTTCTCTGCAACTACTGGCTGGAATTCAACGAAACTTTATGGGAATCATCAATATCAAGAGGAGATGCGCATATCGTCAGCTTGTTTCGGTCCGACCCTTTAACTCAGAGTTATGGCCCTTGATTAGTTATGTAGTATGTATATAGAGTAAAAATCGTTTCCGGAGTAGTTCTCTGCAACTACTGGCTTGAATTCAACGAAACTTTATGGGAATCATTAATATCAAGAGGAGATGCGCATATCATTGGCTTCTTCCGGTCCGACCCTTTAACTCAGAGTTATGGCCCTTGATTAGTTATGTAGTATGTTTATAGAGTAAAAATCGTTTCCGGAGTAGTTCTCTGCAACTACTGGCTGGAATTCCACGAAACTTTATGGGAATCATCAATACCAAGAGGAGATGCGCATATCGTCGGTTTGTTCCGGTCAGACACTTTAACTCAGAGTAATGGCCCTTGATTAGTTATGCAGTATGCATATGGAGTAAAAATCGTTTCCGCGCTACTTCTCTGCAACTACTGGCTGGAATTCAATGAAACTTTATGGGAACCTTCAATACCAAGAGGAGATGCGCATATCGTCGGCTTGTTCCGGTCAGACACTTTAACTCAGAGTTATGGCCCTTGATTAGTTATGCAATATGCATATGGAGTAAAAATCGTTTCCGGAGTAGGTCTCTGCAACTACTGGCTGGAATTCAACGAAACTTTATGGGAATCATCAATATCAAGAGGTGATGCGCATATCAACGGCTTGTTCCGGTCAGACCCTTTAACTCAGAGTTATGGCCCTTGATTAGTTATGTAGTATGCATATGGAGTAAAAATCGTTTCCGCGCTACTTCTCTGCAACTACTGGCTGGAATTCATTGAAACTTTATGGGAACCTTCAATACCAAGAGGAGATGCGCATATCGTCGGCTTGTTCCGGTCAGACACTTTAACTCAGAGTTATGGCCCTTGATTAGTTATGCTTTTTTGTTTGTTTGTTTCATTTTACGCCTTTTCCCAACAGTATTTCAGTCATATAGGCGGGTAGTTTTCTAACCAATCGTTCCTGGAGAGTTACACCAGTACTAGACTACCTTCCTCCACGCTAAACTACCAAAGCATTTCCCGGGGATCGAACCCACGCCAGAGAGGTAACTGGATTAGAAGTCATCGACTTTAACCACTCGACCACGGAGGAGGTTAGTTATGCAGTATCCATATAGAAAAATATTTGTTTCCTCGCTACTTCTCTGCTTCTACTGGCTGGAATTCAATGAAACTTTATGGGATATTAAGAGATGTGGATATAGTCGCCTTGTTCCCGGTCAGATACTTATAACTCAGATTTATGGCCCTTGATTAGTTATGTAGTATGCATACATCTCATTGGCATTTCCAGATTTTACTATTTAACACAAAATTATGGCTCTGTTATTGCCCTGTTTATTTGTCAAGTTCAAAGAATATTACTGTTTATGCCATGATTAATATATAAATAAAGCCTTATGTCTTCAGTTGTTGTGTTAATAATAACCAGTATTCGGCGGGGGATATAAATTCAACGAATTTGCTTGTTATTTATAGAATTGCGTGTATCTATTTATATAATTGCGTGTATCTATTTATAGAATTGCGTGTTTCTTTTTATAGAATTGCGTGTTACTATTTTTAGAATTGTGTGTTTCTTTTTATAGAAATGCGTGTATCTATTTTTAGAATTGCGTGTTTCTATTTCTAGAATTGCATGTTTTTATTTATAGAATTGCGTGTTTCTATTTTTAGAATTGCGTGTTTCTATTTTTAGAATTGCGTGTTTCTATTTATAGAATTGCATGTTTCTATTTATAGAATCACGTGTTTTATTTTTAGAATTGAGTGTTTCTATTGATAGAATTGCATGTTTCTATTTTTAGAATTGCGTGTTTCTATTTTTTAGAATTGCGTGTTTCTATTTATAGAATTGCGTGTTTCTAATAATAGAATTGCTTGTTTCTATTTTTAGAATTGCATGTTTCTATTTTTAGAAATGCGTGTTTCTATTGATAGAATTGCGTGTTTCTATTTTTAGAATTGCGTGTTTCTATTTTTAGAAATGTGTGTTTCTATATATAGAATTGCGTGTTTCTATTTTTAGAATTGTGTGTTTCTATTTTTGTGTCGCCTCTACGGAGTAGTGGTGACATATAGGGATCACTTCTCCGTCGTTTGTCTGTCCGTCTGTCTGTTTGTCTGTCCGTCTGTCCGTCACAAAACTTGTCCGGACTCCTCCTCACAAACTACTGGTGCAATTTCATCCAAACTTTACAGGAATGATCAGTACCAAGTCTAGTTGTGCATATTGTCAGCATTTTCCGGTTCAATGATTTTTGTCAAAGTTATGACCCTTTAATCATTTTTATTTTTAAAGTTTGTCCGGACTACTTCTCTTATACCACTAATGCAATTTCAATGAAACTTTACAGGATTGATCTGTAGCTCAGGTCCTTGCGCATATTGCACGGGTTTTTCGGTTGAATGATTTTTGGCCGAGTTATTGCCCTTTGATAAAAGGTGTTTTTTTCTGTGTGTTGCCAGATACACAAAAGCTTGTCCGGACTACTCCTCATAAACTACTGGTGCAATTTCATCCAAACTTTACAGGAATGATCAGTACCAAATCTATTTGTGCACTGTCTGTCTGTCTGTCCGTCTGTCACAAACCTTGTCCCAACATGAAATTGGCCATTATGAGGCGACACATGTGATCACTGATCGCTCTTGTTAGAATTGCGTGTTTCTATTTTTAGAATTGCGTGTTTTTATTTATAGAATTGCGTATTTCTATTTATAGAATTGCATGTTTCTATTTATAGAATTGCGTGTTTCTATATATATATATATAAATGAGTATATTTATATATACAAAATATATAGACAAAACTTATGTGACAAGACAGACGGATTAAATTTTTTAAAAAGGAAACATTAAGATTTGTTCAAACCTTTCTTTGTTTGCTTTTAGAAAAAAAGTCGAGCGTTGCCCCCGCCCGGCAGTGGCTCTTGTTATTTTTTGTGCTATTTTAGTATCAGTTTCAATTATTTCTATTCAGAATGACATTTTTCAAACTTGGTTATCACTTGTTGAAAGTAATTTTGAACTGTTTCATACAATGTATGTAAAGTTGTTTTCATGTTCACTGAATACATTCATCAAAACAACCTTTTGCCTTTTTGCTCTAAGTAGTTAAAGTTACAATTTTTCCGTTTCTAATAGAGAGTAAGATATTTAACCTGAAATGTTAACTTTCTGGTTCAGTTGACTAGTATACCTATGTTATCTTAAATAAATATTTATTTACTGTCATTTTTACTATAAAGAAAAAAAACAATCAGTGTTGGGAAACCTTACAACTAGAGAGGAAGTTGAAGTTGACCTGGACTTGTCTTTGAAAAAAATATTTCTATGATCACTGAAAAACAGTTGTTTCTGGTGAGCGATTCAGGGCCATCATGGCCCTCTTGTAGTTGAAATTAGAATTAAAGAAAAATAAACAAGATTGTTTTTATCTTTCCTCAAAAAAGTTATTGGTTTGAGAAAAAAGTGTCTGTAACTGTAGACTGGGTACGAAAATATTGAGTACATTGAAACTGCAGGTGAAAAACATGTTATTTTGTTCCAACAACAAAGGTGAAAGAAATTCAAAAAAAATTTTGTTTATATTGAGGCATAAGCATGTCAATAGATGCCTCCTAAACAAACTTAATACTATGTTAACTTCTACGATGATTATCTGGCACAAATTTTATCAATAATTTCACACCCAAAACAACTTTTTCGACTTTCAGGCCTAAACAGAGAGAGCTACAAAGTAACCAATAACTGATTAGTACGTGGTTTTTATACAGGGGTTCCGTGCGGCCTAGTTTTACATATGAATTTAACGTAAACTATATGCTTACCTCAATTTCACTGCTTTAACCGAGCG
This sequence comes from Ruditapes philippinarum, assembly GCF_026571515.1. NCBI lineage: Eukaryota > Metazoa > Mollusca > Bivalvia > Venerida > Veneridae > Ruditapes > Ruditapes philippinarum. Next base: position 130,933 of record NW_026859981.1, read on the forward strand.
TTAAGGCTGCCATTTTATGAGCCCATTGTACGATTTTGGTCATGTGATCATCCGCAGTGGCTCTGCATGATAGATTTTTAAATTCCGTGTTTAATTTTATTTCTTTAATAAATTTATTGTTGCATTTGTAGATCTAGCATTGATCATAATTTTGGACTGAAAGTCCCTCCCATACCTCAATCTTTTGAAATAGCACAATTATATGCTTTGTAAAACTACCCCGAGGCGGGGTACGTTGGTAACTCGGTTACAAATTCTTGTTTTTATTGCAAGGATACATAGACTTTCTTTGTAGGGATAAATTGAGATATTGTATATTGTATTTTTTGTTTCAACTGACATTGTTATGAAGATTTTTTCTGTTAAATCTTTAGAAAGATCAAAAGGTTGTTGAATGTGAATGTTAATTCAAAACACTGAGCCATTCAGAATAGCACAAATTGAGAGATACAGTGAAGTTGATTTCCCTATTCAATAATGGATTCTTCCATTAAGTTCATAACATCATCCGTAAGGAGTATGTGTCGTTTCCCAAATACAATGAAAAATATTTCAGTTCTTGACAATGAGTTGCACATTTTATTTTGTCATTATTTCACAAAGAAACGAAAGAGAACCAAAAATGTTGGGGTTTTTCCATAAAAATTAGCTGATTAAAATAAAATTTTAATTTACGGATATTACTTTTATATCCTTCTGGTTTGTTGGAAAAATGATTTTCAAATGAAAACGAAAGGAAAAGTAATTACCGGTATGTTTTGCAACATTAATATTGTAAAGTTGAAATGTCTACAGCCATTGTTATTAGTGTTTGAATGTAGAAAATGGTTGCTTTAATTGATTGCTTGCATGCAATTGGAAAATACAGCCCACGCTAACGAATATTTTATACAAGACAAAATGATGTTCGTACTCCATGTGCTTCATACTCCAGCTGTTAAAGAATTTTAAGTTGCTGTTACCTTTGATTTTTATGCATGCATTTTGATACATATGTGGTTTTACATAACTGTTAGCATTGTTTGTGGGAGGAAAAAATGTTGAGCAATTAAATTATTTAATTTGCTATTTGTTTTGAATGGCAAAATCAGTAGCAACAATCAGGGATTTTGAAAAATGCTTCAATGTATTTGTTGGTAGATGTTTATCAGGGCTCTCGTTTGACATGGGTATACGGGTTTTGACTCCTGAAAATCAGTAAATGCACACATTTGACACGCGATAAAATCTGCACAAGAGTCAATTTGCCTTCTGGGAATTTTCACTTATGCATTTATTATTACCTTCAATTCACTCCTGGTTACCTATCATATCCTACATATGTTTAAATCACACACAATAAAAAGTTTTTTTTTTGTTTTGCTGTTGTTTTTTTTTTTTTTTTTTTTTTTTTTTTTTTTTTTTTTTGGGGGGGGGGGGGGGCTTGTTTATTATAGAAGAAATATTGTTAGGCATTTTTTCCATGTTAAATATTATCAATTTAAACTTGAAAATCTACTCAAAATGACTTCCTCAACAGTAATTTTTAAAACACGAAAATGATTCATGTAGACAAATAACACAAGAAAAAACAGATTTGACTCATGAAAATTTTGGCCAAAGAGTCTGACTCGTGAAATTCTGACCCTACTAAGAGCCCTGTGTTTGTTTTTTTTAATAACATTTTACAAGATTTTTTTTAATAACATTTAACAAGATTTAATATCACAATTAAACATGTGTTTAGAGCCACTCATGTGAACAGAAAGAAGTTTTTTTAGAAAGGGGTGTTCTTATATGATACACCACAGATGCTTGGGGGTTAGATCTTGCCCCCAACATGATACGCCTCGAGTAAACACTCTATCAAAAAATAATTTAATATTTAAACACAAATGGGATATCTGTTACAACTATAAAACTGGTTTTCAAACAGTTTTTACAAATATGAAAAAAAACAAACTTTTTACCATCATGTATTGAGACTTGATTCCGGGCAGGGCCATTTTTCGGAACAGTTTTATCAGCAACTACTTACCACAGCGTATACAGCATTAACATGTAGTCACATACCATGGGATTCAATACAAGTCTGTCGCTCATCCACTTCCTGTTTACCGACTTAGTTAAATTCATAATAATGGTCAATGGTAGGAATTTTTCGTAATAGTTTTATCAGCAACTACTTATCACAGCCTTTTGATATTTGGTATACAGCATTAACATGTGGTCACATACCATGGGATTGGATTTCAGGTATATCGCTCATCCCCTTCCTGTTTACCGACTTCGTTAAATTCATAATAATGGTCAATGGTAGGAATTTTTCGTAATAGTTTTATCAGCAACTACTAGTACTTATCACAGCCTCTTGATATTTGGTATGCAGCATTAACATGTGGTCACATACCATGGGATTGGATTTCAGGTATATCGCTCATCCATTTCCTGTTTGCTGACTTAGTTAAATTTTTGACATGAATTGTAAATGGAAGGAAATTTCCGTAACAGTTTTCTCAGCAACTACATGTCACAGGCTCTTGATATTTGGTATTATGACAGCATTTACATGTAGTCCCGAGTTCAGGTCTATCGCTCATCCACTTCCTGTTTACTGACTTAGTTAAATGTTCACCATTTATGGTCAATGGTAGGAAATTTGTAACATCACAACCTCATGATATTTGGTATGTAAATGCAATCCAATCATTTTTGTCTTTGACCCATTTTTAGTGAAGTATATGCATTATCCAAATTTGTACTTTGTCTGCATTGTTAAAATTTAATGATGTAAAAGCGCTACAGGGAAGTTTATTTTTTAGCAACTATAATTTTACTTTAAAAAAAGTAGAGGTATTTCCTGTTGCTTTTGGCAACATTTGACACTAACCTTTAAATTACATTAAAGAATTTTATAAACCTGGTGCTTGTTTTTAAAAGAAAAATACTTTTAAGAGCTCTTAATTAAGGTGAGGGATATAGGGCCATCATGGCCCTCTTGTTTGAGTTATTGCCCTTTGTTAATTTTCATATTTTCATTTTTGTCCGGGCCAAGTTTTTCATCAACTATAAAAGCTACGGACATGAAACTTCATAGGATTGAGAAGAAGTGTAGTGCATAAAAACCGGTACTCTGTACTTCATGATTTTTGAGTTATTGCCTTATGTTACTTATAACACTTTATTTTTGTCCCGGGCATTTCACCTAAACTATAAAAGCTATGGACTTGAAACTTCAGAGGATGATAGATCTCATTGAGAAAAAGTCCAATGCACAAGAACTGGTACTCTGTACTTCATGATTTGAGAGTTATTGCCGTTTGTTTATGTTAATACTTAATTTTTGTGCGGGCCAATTAACCTACACAATAAAAGCTATTATTCAAGCTTCATCAATCGGGATGTAACATTGTTACAATCAGTTTAAATGCTCTTAAAGTTCAAGGTACATGTAAATTGTAAGAGCGATGTTTATGAATAACATATATTTAAGAAGAAAATATCTATTAAAAAGTGACAGCTATACTGTTCACTAGGCAACACATCCAACTCGCGGAGTTCTAGTTCCATTGAAAATTTTGATTTTCCAAAGCTACATGGCAAATGGTAGAGCCATCATCATGACGAAAGTCCGTAAATGGACTTTGAGTATTCCCTTGAGAGTTAATGACATCATATCAATTATATTGCTATTTGAATCAATATAACACAAATTATTCGTTTTATCTGACTTAGGAGATTGTTTATTATTTCCACTGGAACTGCAGACTCTCTTGCCCTTTTGGGTTTTTTAGCTGGACATTTTTTTTTGTGTTTGAAAAAACAATAAAATAGAGGTATTGTTACAGTCCCTTTGGCATTGCTATTGCCATTTGTAAGCTTGCACTTTGATTATAACTATTGGTGTATTGTCTTTATACTTTGCCACAACAACCCTTGGGACAAGACCTTAAAGTAGACTAGACTAACTTTGTTTTCATTCGTAATTACCTTGACCTTCAATGTCAAATATCTAAATTTTGCATTTTTTTTTACTATAAGTGGCAATAAAATTGTTATTTTAGAACGGATTGTTTACAAACTTTAATATTATAATATTTTAGGATAGATGTTCAAGTTAACTAGTTAAACCTTCACCTTTACTGATAAATGACCTTGGCCTTGAAGATCAAATTATTGAAAATCTTTGCTGTAACTGGCTATAATTTGTTATTATTGAATGGACTGATTTCATAATTATTATAGAACATTCGTTAGTATAAGAATTTCATGAATATTAAACTTATATTGACCATATCTCTTTTATGACCTTGGCCTTGAAGAATAAATTATTAAAGTTTGACTGATTTTTGCTATAACTGTCTTCAACTTGGTAAATAAATGGATTATCTTCATACTTTGATGAAACAACATTTTGGACAAACCTTCAAAAACATTGAACTGACCTTGATCTTGAACTTTAAAGAACCTTGACTCTCTAGGTCAAACTATTGAGTTTTGGTTAAATTGTCATAATTTTCTGATCTATATATGAACTTGATTTGAATTTGGACAAAAAAAGACTTGCCACCAAACAAACATGTTTAATAAGTTAGATTAAATTGACGTAGAAATTGTCATTAATGGATTAACTTCATATTAAGACACAACATCTTTTAGGTGAGGACCTTCATGTATATCAAACTCAAATTGATCTTACTACATGTATGACCTTGACGGTCAAATTATTTCATTTTCATTAATTATAGTTACATTGTATAATTGGCTGTAACTTTGTAATTCATCAATGGATTATTTTTCATACTTGGACAAAACAACATCTTGGACAAGATATTCTAAAAGGATGAACTGACCTTGAACTTGAGCTTTCAATGACCTTGACAGTAAAGTAATAATAACTCTGTTATTTATGTATGGATTTAATTCATATGTAGACAAAACAACATTATACGTGATGAAACAGACATGGAATAATTTAGATTTGACCTTGACCTTGTATGAAATTGATTGTCAAAAGATTGAATTTTCATTATATTTTTATGCCACCGCAGCATCTGCAATTCGGTGGCATATAGCGATTCACCTGTGTGTTTGTGTGTGTGTGTTTGTGTGTGTGTTATATAGATTATATAGTGAACTTAAAAAATCTTTTTGTGAAAAACCACAAGTCCAATTTCAACCAAACTTGGCAGGATTGTTCCTTGAGTGAAGGGCTTTCAAAGTTGTTCAAAGAATTTCATTCCATGCAGAAATCTGGTTGCCATGGCAACCAAAAGGAATTATAAGAATAAATTTAAAAAAACTTTTTGTAAAGACCCAAAAGGCCTAGAGCTTAGATATTTTGCATAAGGCATTGTCTGGTAGACCTCTAACAAGATTGTTGAAATTATAGCCCTGGGGTCAAGATTGGCCCCGCCCTGGGGGTCATTGATTTTCACTATGAACATATAGTAAAAACTTAAAATACCTTCTTGTAAAAACCCAAAAGGCCTAGAGCTTAGATATTTTGCATAAGGCATCATCTGGTAGACCCTTACCAAGATTGTTCGATTTATAGCCCTTGGGTCAAATCGGCCCCGCCCCGGGGTCATTGATTTTCGCTATATGTACATATAGTAAAAACTTAAAAAGACCCAAAAGGCCTAGAGCTTAGATATTTTGCATAAGGCATTGTCTGGTAGACCTCTAACAAGATTGTTCAAATTATAGCCCTGGGGTCAAAATTGGCCCCGCCCCGGGGGTCATTGATTTTCACTATGTACATATAGTAAAAACTTAAAATACCTTCTTGTAAAAACCCAAAAGGCCTAGAGCTTAGATATTTTACATAAGGCATCATCTGGTATACCCTTACCAAGATTGTTCAAATTATAGCCCTTGGGTCAAAATCGGCCCCGCCCCGGGGTCATTGATTTTCGCTATATGTACATATAGTAAAAACTTAAAACACCTTCTTGTAAAGACCCAAAAGGCCTAGAGCTTAGATATTTTGCATAAGGCATTGTCTGGTAGACCTCTACCCAGATTGTTCAAATTATAGCCCTGGGGTCAAAATTGGCCCCGCCCCAGGGGTCATTGGTTTTCCTTATATGTATAAAGTAAAAGCTTAAAAAAAAATCTTCTAGCAATTGACAAATGCTAGAGGTTAGATATTTTGCATGAAACATTGTGTTGTAAACCTCTAGCAAGATTGTTCAAACTGTAGCCCTGGGGTCAAAATTGCCCCCGCCCTGGGGGTCATTGATTTCAATATATACATATAGTAAAAAATAATAAAATCTTATTGTCTGAAGGTACAAGGCTTAGAGCTTTAATATTTGTTAAATAATATCATATAAAGGTACTCTACCAAAGTTGTTCAAATTTTGCCTCTTGTGTCAAAATTAGCCTCGCCCCTGGGAGCCATAGGTTTATCTTATATGTATATAGTTAAAACTTAAAAAATCATCTTCTCTAAATTTACAAAGGATAGAGTTAAGATATTTTGCATGAAACATGGTGTAGTGAACCTCTAGCAAGATTGTTCAAATTATAGCCCTGGGGTCAAAATTGATTCCGCCCCGGGGGTCATTGATTTTCATTATGTACATATAGTGAAAAAAAAAATTGTCGTTTAGAGTTCAAGGCATAGAGCTTTGATGTTTGATATATAATATCATCTATAGTTCCTCTACCAAAGTTTTTCAAATATCAAAAATTGCCCTGCCCTGACTTTCATTATGCACACGCAGTAAAAACAGAAAATAAAACAAATGTTTTCTGAATCGGAGAAAGCTATAGCTTAGATATTTGTCTTGAACTGTTGTTTGGTGGACCTGTATCAAGATTGTTATTAAACCCTTGGGTCAAAATAATGCCTTGCCCAAGGGGACAGTGACTTACTTTCTTGTCCTTTGACGTACAGCAATGACATTTTGACCATGTGCACAGTTTTAGTTGTAAAATTGAACTTTGACCTAGATTTTGATGATGTGACCTACTTTCTTGTCCTTTGATGTACAGCTATGAAATTTTAATCATGCGGTGGCATAGCATTTTTCTCAAATGCAATCTTGTTCAGAATTAATTTTTGTCCAGAGCATTACTCAAAAAGCCTTTGAGATATCAACATGAAACTTCATAGGTGGATAGATCTCACTCAGGAGGAGTGCAGTGCACGAGAATGATAACTCTACCCTGCATAATTTTTGAGTTATTGCCCTTTGTTATTTTCATACTTAATTTTTCACCTGAGTGGAGCATGAAATGTCATAGGTGGATAAATCTTATTGAGGAGAAATGCTGTGCGCAAGAATGATAATTCTTCGCTATATAATTTTTGAGTTATTGCCCTTTGTTCTTTTTCATACTATTTTGTCCGGAGCTTATTTCTAAAGTATTTGAGGTATCAACTTGAAACTTCATAGGTGGAAAGATTTTACTGAGGAGGGGTGCATCACACAAGAATGAAAACCTACCTTGCATTATTTTTCAGTTATTGCCCTTTGTTATTTTCAGTCATCAGTATTCACATAGGTTTCAAATCTGTAATCACTTCAGCCATCAGTTTTCATTACCAAAAGACCTCTTAAAATTGAATTATTCTGCTCTTCTACATATACATTCTTCCAATGAGCAAACACATTCGGCGGGGGATGGTCATGTTGACATGACTCTTGTATATTCTTTAATTTTGTTTTTAAGCTCAGCTGAACCGAAGGTTCAGGGTGAGCTATTAGTTTCAAAGGGGGATGCTCCGGCGTACATAGTCCGTCATCATGCGTCAACAATCATCTTCTTCTCTGAAATTGCTGTGCAGATTTACTTTAAATTTGGTCTGTAGCATCCTTGTGACAGTCACACTTGAATTTGCTCATGTCATTTCAATTGGCCCCGTTTAGTGGTCAACAGAGCTTAAAATAGAAAAACCTTTGAACATCTTCTTCTAAAGAACTAATTGATGGATGATCACTAAACTTTATCTGTAGCATTCTTATGTAGTCTTTTATCAAATTTGCACATATTATTTTGATTGGCCCCTTTTAGGGGCCACTAAAGCTAAAAATAGAAATACCTTTAAACGTCTATTTCAGAAAGCCTAATGACAATAGTGTGTGTCTAGGCACTTGTGAGGTGCTTATGAGAAGAAAGGGTTAAAAGAATTTTTATTCAGTTCATACTTGTATATTTCTCAGTAATTTAAAATCAGAGTGACAGCCAAGGTATAAAAGGTAATACTTTCCAACTTAAAAATCAGGTTCCGGTGGACATCCTAGTTCTAAAATGACATGTCCAGTCATTCAATTACATCATATTTTTTATTTCCAGTTAATGGATGGCAGTGTCCGACCAATCAAGTCAATCGGAGCTCTTATATAAAAACTGGGGAACAGGCAGTCATAGGTTTTCAGACAACTTTGAGAAATTATCATCGGACGCTGGTGTATAGTGTGACAAACCACAAGGGAGACAATCTTTATGCTGCAACTTTCTACAAAAATGTTTTCAAGAGTGAAAATGTATATTTAGGCTCAGAATTTATTGGCAATGCTGGTATAGGGAATTTTACAATAAAGACTGCTGCTGTAAAACAAGATGATGGTGGAATGTATTTACTTCAATATAAAGAAGGAACAGGAGTTTTGTCTACTTTGGAGTGCTTGAAACTATATATTTTAGGTATTTTTGTAATGAAATATTAATTTCTTTGAAACACATTCATTTATTTCTACTTTCAAACAAGAAAATATTTGATATTTATAATGTACTTAAAAAATCATTTAACCTCTTTTTTTACATTGAAATTGATTCAAATATTGATGGCTCAAAGCGTAATTGGACCACAGACACTTGGGGTTTGGAGCTCAAAACGCCTTTAAAATCCAAATAAAATGCATATTTGTCAATCCCAGCACATGTACTGATCATACAGTATATCAAAAAAAATTGATATAAGCCGTTTTGAAAAAAAATCATATTTCAACATCTAATGTCAAAAAAGTTTCCGCTGATTATCTTGAAAAGTGTCCATCACAAAGTCTTCATATTTCACATTGTGATTTGTCATAACTAGTAGATGACTCCTATTGATTTTGGGGTCACTAGGTCAAAGGTCAAGATCACAAGGGTCTTAAATGTCAGAATGGTTTCAGCAGTATTCACCACAAAGTCTTCATATTTCACATATTGATTTGTCATAACTAGTAAATGACCCCTATTGATTTTAGGGTCACTAGGTCAAAGGTCAAGGTCACAGGGGCCTTAAATGTCAGAATGGTTTCCGCTGATTATCTTGAATAGTATTCATCACAAAGTCTTCATATTTCACATATTGATTGGTCAGAACTAGTAGATGACTCCTATTGATCTAGGAGAAAGGTCAAGGTCACAGGGGCTTTCAATGTCAGAATGTTTTCCGCTAATTATCTTGAAAAGTATTCATCACAAAGTCTTCATTTTTCACATACTGATTGAAGTAGGTGAACCTATTGATTTTGGGGTCACTAGGTCAAAGGTCAAGGTCACAGGGTTCTTGAATGTTAGTATGGTTTCCGCTCATTATCTTGAAAGTTATTTATCACAAAGTCTTCATATTTCTAATATTGATTTCTTCATAACTATAAGATGACTATTGATTTTTTGTTACTAGTTCAAAGTTCTAGCTATTCTGGCCTATTCAAGCTACATCAATCCTGATGTAACATTGTTACAATCAGTTCAAATGCCATTTAAGTTCAAGGTGCATGTAAACTGTAAGAGTGGTGTTTATGAATAACATATATTTAAGAAGAAAATTTCTAAGTGACAGCTTTACATGTATATAATAATTTTAACGCCATTTGATAATTATTATGATGATATATTTATTTATTTATAATGACATAAAAAGAATTGGTTTTAAAATGAACAATTTTGTGTTGAGGAAAAGAAGTTTTTAATAAAAGAAAATGTAACAATTCTTATTACATATAGGAAAGCCAAAAAAAGCAACAATAACTCAAGACAACAATAACATTCTTGGAAGAGACAGCAGATTGACTTGCAACAGTTTATCAACAACATACCCAACAAATCATACACTAAACCTTGTCTACAACTGGAAAGTAAATAATGTCACCAATCCTTCTAACAGTAACAAGTATGTTTATTCTACATCAAGAAATCAGTTGACTATAAAGGCTGTAAGTAAAGAAGATGCTAACACACGCTTTACGTGTAGTGCTTCAGAATCTGGAAGCTCTATTACTGGGTTGTCTTCTTATGAAAGTGATCTGCTGACGTTCCAAGTTATATGTAAGTTTTAGTTTGCTTTGATTTTTATTAGCTCACCTGTCACAAAGTGACAGGGTGAGCTTTTGTGATCGCTTTTCGTCCGGCGTCCGGCGTCTGTCCGTCCGTAAACTTTTACTTTAAATGACATCTCCTCATAAACCACTAAGCCAATTTCATCCAAATTTCAGAGGAATGTTCCTCTGGTGGTCACCTTTAAAAATTGTTAAACGAATTTAATTCCATGCAGAACGCTGGTTGACATGGCAACCGAAAGAAAAAACTTTAAATATCTTCTTTTAAAAAACCCCAAAAGCTAGAGCTAAGATATTTGGCATGAAACATCTTCTAGTGAGTGTCTACCAAGTTTGTTGAAATAAAAGCCCTGTGGTCAAAATTGGCCCCGCCCCAGGGGGTCATTGATTTTCCCTATATGCAGATAGTAAAAACTTAAAGAACTTCTTTTAAAGAACTCTAAGAGCTAATGCTAAGATATTTAGCATGAAACATGTTCTAATAGGTATCTACCAAGTTTGTTCAAATAAAAGCCCTGTGGTCAAAATTGGACTGCCCCGGGGGTCATTGATTTTCCTTTTATGTGTATAGCAAAAATTAAAAAATCTTCTTTGAAAAAACCCAAATAGCTAGAGTTTAGATATTAAGCATGAAACATCTTCTAGTGAGTGTCTACAAAGATTGTTCAAATAAAAGCCCTGGGGTCAATAGGCCCCGCCCTGGGGGTCATTGATTTTCCTTAAATGTGTATAGCAAAAACTTAAAAATCTTCTTTGAAAAAACCCAAATAGCCAGAGTTTAGATATTAAGCATGAAACATCTTCTAGTAAGTGTCTACAAAAATTGTTCAAATATAAGCCCTGGGGTCAAAACTGGCCCCGCCCTAGGGGTGTCATTGTTTTTAACTATATATGTATAGTAAAAACTTAAAAAATCTTCTTTTAAAAAACCCAATGCGCTAGAGCTTAGATGTTTAGCATGAAACATCTTCTTATGGGTGTTTAACAAGTTTGTTCAAATAAAAGCCCTGGGATTTAAACTGGCCCCGCTCCTGGGGCCTATATACAGGTGAGCGACCTCAGGACCGCCATGATGGCCCTTTTGTTTAGTTATTCACTCATTTTGTGGTAAATTTTCTGTGCACATAGTTGGTTGGTCCATCAACCTGTTTGTCCAAATACGAGACCTTGAGAATTCTAAGACCTACAGTCTTAAGATTTGGTGCATGTATCATGCTTACAAGTAATTTAAGACAAAGTTAAATATTTTGACATGTCAAAGCTAGATTCTGAAACATTTTTGTTCTAGGACAGAACCTAACCTCCAGAGGGGAGATATTTGCCATGCGCAAAATAGGAATTTACAATTTAAACCTTTATCACACAAAGCTTACCTGGGAATATTGCTTTGCATGATGTCTGTAAGTAAGTTGGTTGTCTGTTGGTATGTTCATAGACCAAAACTTGTCAGACAAATAACTAAACAGGCTAATGTTGGCCCCAAATTGCTCACTGGAAGACAAGAGTGCTACCCTGTAAAATGCTGCTTGTTAATATTGACTATGATCATGTCCTGTAAACTTCAAAATTTATCGGGACTATCTAACCCATGAAAAAATAATCTAATATGTTAAAATATCACAAATGCAACAGCCGAGAGTGGCAAATTTGGCAAGTTTTTCACACAAAATCATTCTATTTTCAGACAAGTTTTTATGCCCCGGGACATTTTGTAATTGAACGGTTTATAGATCTGTTCGTACAAGGTTAACCTAAATCGGCCAGTTGGGCAAGTTACAATACTTTGGCTTCCATTTTTAGCTCGACTATATGAAGTATATGGAGAGCTGTCCTACTCCCCGCGGCGTCGGCGTCCAGATTTCATATTAAAGTTTTGGTGCAGTAAAATATTTTTATGCCCCCGGGCATATGGTAATTGAACCGTCCGTCCGTCTGTCCGTCCGCGCTACTGAATAGGGATAGAGGGCCATCTAACTGTAAACAGAACAAAAGAGAACAATAGAGTTCATTCCGTAACAATAGAGTAAGGGGCCATTGGCCCTCTATTAAACAATAGAAAATAACAAAAGAAATGGCCCTTTATTCCATTTCGGCCGGACATCCGTCCTTTTGTCCGTACGAGGTTAACCTAGAACGGCAAGTTGGATTTTTCATTAGTTCTACCTGTACCAATGGCTTCATAATTTACACACTTACTAATCCATACAAAGTATACGATTTGTACAATATTGAACTTTAAAGCATTAAAATGCTCTACCCTTCAGATGTTTTTAAAAGTGTTTAAGAAAAATATCAACCCGTAATAAGAACTTGTCCTTTGTGCAACATAGATTACTCCTGGTGGATTTCTTAATCTGTATATCGATATTTTTCGAAAGCAGTGGAGCCAAATGCCAAGCGATGGAGCCAAAGGTTTGATGTTGAAGGCAAGGAGATATTAATTTGGCGTATTAGGAGGAGTGTAGTGTATAAATTTTTATGCTCCCTGAAAAATTTCTGGGGAGCATATAGTCGGCGCCTTGTCAGTCTGTCCGTCCGTCTGTCTGTCCGCACTACCGAATAGGGATAGGGGGCCATCTAACTGTAAACAGAACAAAAGAGAACAATACAGTTCATTCCGTAACAATAGAGTAAGGGGCCATTGGCCCTCTATTAAACAATAGAAAATAACAAAAGAAACGGCCCCTAATTCCATTTCGGCCGGATGTCCGTCCGTTGTCTTGTCTGGAGCATAACCATAACTCTGTTAAGCCTCATTTTTGAATTATCTCCCCTTTTAGAAAAATCTTGTCCAGGACATACCTGTAAAACTATAAGAGATATCAACATGAAACTTTGAAGGTAGATATATCTCAAAAGGTAGATGTGCAATGCACAAGAATCATAACTCTGCCTTGCCTAATTCTGGAGTTATTGCCCTTTGTTTATTTTTACTTTTTGAAGTTGTCCGGGACATCACTCGGAAATCATAAAAGATATCATCAAGAAACTTTGTATGTTGATAGATCACATTGATTAGAAGTGCAGTGTAAAGAACAGTAACTCTGCCTTGCCTAATTTTGGAATTATTGCACTTTGAACTTTTTCCAGGGTTATAACTCTGAAACTACAAGAGGTGTACTTTCCTGTGTCCAAAACCTATTCGTGGAGCATCACCCGGCTCAAACCGGGCTCTTGTATTTAGCTCACCTGACCACGAAGTGGTCAAGGTGAGGTATAGTGATGGGGCTATGTCCGGCGTCCGGCGTCGTACGTCGTTCGTTGTCAACAATTGGGTTGTTTACAGTCTAGCAGTCACGGTTTTGATTGGATCATCATCAAACTTTGTCAGAATGTTTGTCTCAATGAAATACAGATCGAGTTCGAAGGTCTAATAAAATAATATTGCGACACTTCCAAGATAATTGCAACCATGCAAACATTTGAAGAATTTGTAAAATTATTTCAATACAAATGTATAAAACAAAATCGCAACTAATGACCTATATTCAGATTTTTTTCACACCACCCTTCTAAATAAACTGATTCTGAAGACAAGTAATTGACCGGTGCTAGAGATCATTTGGTGCGCTAAAATGTCAATCATCATTAAAGGGCGTATTTATCACAGAAGCTTCACAAAGACTTTGTCCGACGTGCGTACGTGACAAACTGCTAGGTAAATGTAGGCCGGGGTCAATTAATGCCAGACAGTTGTTTGAGCCGACACTTGCCCAGCAAAGCCAGCAAGTGTTTACAAGGTCACATATATTTATCAATCAGTGAATGAGTGTCAACATTTCTTGTGTATAACTAAAATGTCTGGGGAAAATCTATCTGAATTAAACGTCTTACAATAATTAAATGATATAATAATATAAGTGTTATTGCATATTATTGGAATTGTTCACTAAAGAGAAATACTTGTTATTTAAATGTACAGTGATATTAATTGAAGAACTGAAGCTTCTCCTACTACCAATATATACCCGTCGCCATTTGCCAGTATGTAAACAGCAGACTGACGGAGTGTAAACTTTGGGTAATTAACAGAAGTGCGCAAGCAGTAACCACAAAATAGTAGGTGATAATTTAAAGCCAATATTTTATGGTAATATAAAATGTAAAAACCTAAGTGGTTAAAAAGTGCGTAAACCTAATATTTGTAGAATCACACCAAAATGTACCCATTTTTGCGAATTTTGCGCGAAATAGAGGATGATTGACGTTATCCGTGACGTCTACGTTGCCGCGATACAAAGGAACGTCAGTTTTTAATTGCATATATGTTGCTTTGTCAGCTGACATTAAATGACTCATTTATATTCAATATCTTATTTCTTCAAAATTTTGGGCCAAAATCGATCCAAAACGTACCTAGCCCTTTGTCAGGAAGGTTTTGATGATATTTAGGTCAAGTTCGAAGATGGGTCATATCCGGTCAAAAACTAAATCACAGGAGCTAAAAATAGAAAAAGCTTGTTAACACTCTAGCAATTGGGTAGTTAACAGTCTAGCAGTCACAGTTTTGATTGGATCATCATCAAACTTTGTCAGAATGTTTGTCTCAATGAAATACAGATCGAGTTTGATAATGGGTTATCTCGGGTCAAACACTAGGTCACAGGAGCTAAAAATAGAAAAAGCTTGTAAACACTCTAGAGGCTGCAGTTTTCATACAAATATTCTGGAAATTTGTCCAGAAAGGTGTTTAATGATATCTAGGTCAAGTTCGAAGATGGGTTCATCTCCGGTCAAAAAACTAGGTCACAGGAGCTAAAAATGAAAAAGCTTGTTAACACTCTAGTGGCTGCAGTTTTCATCCAAATATTCTTGAAATTTGTCAGGAAGCGTTGTTTTGATGATATTATAGGTCAAGTTCGAAGATGGGTCATCGTCGGTCAAAAACTAGGTCACAGGAGCTAAAAAATAAAAAAGCTTGTAACACTCTAACAATTGGGTTGTTAAACAGTCTAGCAGTCACAGTTTTTGATTGGATCATCATCAAGCTTTGTCAGAATGTTGTCTTCAATGAAATACAGATCGAGTTCAATGATGGGTTATCTCGGGTGAAAAACATAGGTCAACAGTGAGCTAAAAATAGAAAAAGCTTGTCAACACTCTAGAGGCTGCAGTTTTCATCCAAATATTCTGGAAATTTGTCAGGAAGGTTGTTTTAATGATATCTAGGTCAAGTTCGAAGATGGGTCATCTCCGGTCAAAAACTAGGTCACAGGAGCTAAAAATAGAAAAAGCTTTTTAACACTCTAGTGGCTGCAGTTTTCATCTAAATATTCAGGAAATTTGTGAGGAAGGTTTTCTGGATGATATCTAGGTTAAGTTCGAAGATGGGTCATCTCCGGTCAAAAACTAGGTCACAGGAGCTAAAAATAGAAAAAGCTTGTTGACACTCTTGTGGTTGCAGTTTTCATCCAAATATTCTGGAAATTTGTCAGGAAAGTTGCTTTGATGATTTCTAGGTCAAGTTCGAAGATGGGTAATCTTCGGTGAAAAACTAGGTCACAGGAGCTAAAAATAGAAAAAGCTTGTTAACCCTCTAGTGGCTGCAGTTTTCATCCAAATATTCTGGAAATTTGTCAGGAAGGTTGTTTTGATGATATCTAATTTAAGTATCGAAGATTGGTCAATCCGGTCAAAAACTAGGTCACAGGAGCTAAAAATAGAAAAAGCTTGTTTTAACACTCTTTGGCTGCAGTTTTTCATCCAACAGTTCTGGAAAGTTTGTCAGGAAAGGTTGTTTTGATGATTTCTAGGTTCGAGTTTTCGAAGATGGGTCATCTCCGGTCAAAAACTAATAGGTCACATGGAGCTTAAAATAGAAAAAGCTTTGTTAACACCTCTAGTGGCTGCAGTTTTCATCCAAATATTCTGAGAAATTTGTCAGAAAAGTTCTGTTTTGATGATTTCTAGGTCAAGTTCAAAAAGATGGGTCATCTCCGGTCAAAAAACTAAGGTCACAGGAGAGCTAAAAATAGAAAAAGCCTTTGTTAACACTCTAGTGGCTGCCTGTTTTATCCAAATATTCTGAAAAATCTTGTCAGGAAGGTTGTTTAGATGTATCTAACTTAACTTCGAAAGATGGTCATCCTCACGGGTCCAAAAACTTTCATATCAACAGAACCCGGACTTGACTGCAGATTGTTATAAAAATAGCAAACAGCGTTTGTTAACGACTTAAGGTGTCACCCTAGATGGGCCTTTTTGTCATGTTTTTTCATTAGTCTGGGACAAAATATTCTGAAATTTGTCAGGAAGTGAGTTTTTTAAAATTCTTGAATGCATAACGGTAGGTCAAGATGTTCGCAGCTATGGGTCTATCGCGAATTCACGTGTCGCAAAACTAGGTCCAGGAGCTATAAATAGAAAAGCTATGTTGACTTACTACTAACAATTGGGTTTGAATCTTAACATTTGTCTAGCAGCTAACTTAGTTTTGATTATCCATCATACAAGCGTCGTCAATTATGTTGTGTCTCATAAATAAATAAACGATGCGAGACGTTTCCGTAACATGAGGTGTGGTTATCTCACAGAGGTCAAAAACACTAGGTACATTGGGTCACTTATATTATAGCAACTTGTTAAGCAAATAGATTTGAGGAGGATGAACCCATCTTCCGAAGTGTTAGATATCACTCTAAATACTGATTAACATTCTAGTAGGGCTCGCATGTTTATCTCAATCATCGCAATATTCTTCATGAGAGAAATTTTGTCAGGATAGGTTAGTTTTAATGAAAATCCGGCTAGGCTCAAATGTATGCTGAGAGTAAATGGTCATCTCCGGTCAACGCATAATAGGTTTCCGATCAAATTTTTTAGCTCCTTGTGGAGCTTAGGTTTTCTATTGGAGACCCGAGGAGAATAGACCTAGAAACAAGCTTTGTTCTTATGACTGGAAATGGACCACTTAGAACTTGTGCATGCTAGTTTTCATCCAAATATCTGGAATTTGTCCAGGATAAGTGCTTTGATGCTTTCTAGGATCATGTTCGAAGATGAGACTTAATTTTCTTCGGTCAATAACTAGGACATGCAGGAACACAAAAAAAATATTTGAACAAGCTTGTTACACAGAATTACCTTTGGGAGTAATGAAAACTTTGGGCTGCAGTTGGCGAGTCCACGAGGCACTACATTTCTGGGAAATTTCAAGGGAGAGTGGTTTAGCGTATGGTCTCTTCTTGCATATTTAGTCACTTATTGAACTAGTCTTTAAGTATTCCTTAAGTTCGAAGATGGGTCATGCTCCACGGTGCGAGAGAAACTAGGGGTCCACGAGAGCTAAAATATAGGAAAAGCTTGTCTAAGCACTCAGTGTGCTGCAGTGTAAGAAATGAGGGTGTTATGGATAATTCGGGTAGCGTATGGCGGTTGTTTTGTATATAGACCTACTTAATCAAGTATAGAAGAATGGGTCATCTCCGGTAAAAACTAAGGTCACAGGAGCTAAAAAAGAAAAAGCTTGTTTATACACTAGTGGCTGCAGTTTTTCATGCCAAATATTAATAGCCGATATATTTGTCAGGAAAAGTTGCTCTTCTGATGATTCATAGGGTCAAGTTCGAAGATGGGTCATCTTGTCAAAATAATTACTAGCGTCCACACAGGAGCTAAAAATAGAAAAACTATGGTAATAAAACTTATATGCGGACATTGAACTTCTAAGGACAATTGGGATTGATAGTAACGAGTACTAAGCAGTCACAGTTTTGATTGTTAATTTCATTTACTAATCAATTTTGTTCAGATATTTTTTTTCTCATATTTGAATACATTGTATTCGATGTTCGATTATCTATATATATATCTTGTTTTCATACAGTGGATGGTTAAATATTATGAAAAAGTTCTTGTAAACAGCTATTTTAGTTCCTTACTTGAAGCTGCACCATTTATAACAAACATAATTCCTGGTGAAAGATTTTTTCAGGAAGTTGTTTGACGATATTTTGTGTAGTTCGAAGTATGGTCCATACTCCGGTCAAAAACTATAATTACAGAGCTAATAAATATAGAAAAGCTTGATTCACACATCTGCAATTGGGTGTTAACTAGTTAGTCCTTTCTTAGTTCAACTTGAAAGTCCTTTGATTCGCAGTGAGGTGCTAAACCCTTTTTATGTGAATCAAAGAATGATTTTGTCTTCTCAACGGTGGCAAACTTATAATACAGAGATATTCAGAGTTTCCGATAAAATCAGAGCTCCTTTACTGACATTTCTCGGGCCATCAGTAAAATTACGAGTATGAAAACTGGCCAGGCATAGATGGTGTATCACACGAAGCATATGTTTCTGAGATAGCTCTAAAATATAAGAATTTAAGTCACTGAAGCCTTGACTCTATAGTTATTTACCACCCAGAAAGATACATCTTCGAAACTTGCCTAGAAACTATCCAAATAGCAAACTTACAGACGGTTGGCGTACATTTCAGTTCTTCACCAAATAAGAAATATTTGGCATGAAAACTGTCAACGAGAGAAAATGTTTGGTGAGGTCGAGAAAGCAGTTATTTGTACTTATTACTATTATTTAAGCTTGCTGTGCACTATTCAGTTTGTGTCAGAACGTTCGAGAGATGAGAAACTGGCGTTCCTTACCGGAGACTTCTCGTTATACTACGTCTCCAAGAGAAAACTATTCCTCACACGGAGAGTGAGGTTCACCTAGAGACTAGGAAGATTGACAATGCCTAGAAACCACTAAGAAAGTAGTAGAAAAGAACAATTTTTGCTACTTTTGTTTTTAGTTGCAAACACCATCTATTGTGCCTCGAGAGTTATTCATCCAATACTTCTGTAATTTGGAGTACCAGGTCGGATAGGAGCGTATAAAGATACGTATAGTAGTTGACGGGGGAAGATGACCCATCATTCGAGAGATTGTTTTGTGAGCACTATATTCTGTAATTGGTCAAAGTAAATTCACCAACTTCCTGTACAAATCAACAAGTTTCCAAGATGATATTTGGATGAGAAACTGCAGGCCATCTAGAGTGTATTTGCAGAATACAAGACTTTTTATGATATACTCTCGACAGTGTGACTCGTAGATTTTTTCACCGAGAATAACCACTTCATAGGTCACTGAAGGTCCGACTACTGTATTTCATTGACTACAAATAAAAAGACCAATGCTCAAATTCTGCCAAGCTTGTGATGATCCACACATCAACTGTGACATATCGTTACTAACATCAACAACCAATTTGTTAGAAGTGTTTGGTATTGTCTAAAAGCTTAAGTATGCGGTATTTATACCTGATGTGATCATTGATTGCGATGTCATACCGACGACTATCGTTCATATAGTCAGTAAATGTTTGACTCTCATATGATGCACCATATAGATATCTTTTCTACATTTAAGATTAGAAGGTTAGTCAGTTAGTTGTAAGTTTCCTATTCTTTAGCTCCTGTGACCCTAGTTTTTGACCGAAGAGATGACCACATATACGAATGACACACAAAAAAAAGGATGATAGAAATTTATCACCAAAGAGGAGATAAAGAAAAAACACACAGCATCACGGAAAAAAAAACAACAGAGAAGAAAAAAATAATAAAAAAAAAAAAATAAATAGATCAAAAAAAAAAAACAATAAGATAAATAAAAACAACCTTTCGGGATCAAATTCAAATATTTGTTCGTAAAAGAACTGCCGCGCGCCTAAAGTGCTTTAAAGTCAAAAACTAGGTCACAGGAGCTAAAAATTAGAAAAAGACCAAATTTTTGTTAACACTCTAGTGGCTGCAGTTTTCATCTAAACTCTATATTCATTTCCAGGAAATTTGTGAGGAAGGTTTTTTTGATGATATCTAGGTTAAGTTCGAAGATGGGTCATCTCCGGTCAAAAACTAGGTCACAGGAGCTAAAAATAGAAAAAGATTGTTGACACTCTTGTGGTTGCAGTTTTCATTCAAATATTGTGGGAATTTGTCAGGAAAGTTGCTTTGATGATTTCTAGGTCAAGTTCGAAGATGGGTCATCTTCGGTCAAAAACTAGGTCACAGGAGCTAAAAATAGAAAAAGCTTGTTAACACTCTAACAATTGGGTTGTTAACAGTCTAGCAGTCACAGTTTTGATTGGATCATCATCAAACTTTGTCAGAATGTTTGTCTCAATGAAATACAGATCGAGTTCGAAGGTCAAAAACTAGGTCACAGGAGCTAAAAATAGAGAAAGCTTGTTAACACTCTAGAGGCTGCAGTTTTCATCCAAATATTCTGGAAATTTGTCAGGAAGGTTGTTTTGATGATATTTAGGTCAAGTTCGAAGATGGGTCATCTCCGGTCAAAAACTAGGTCACAGGAGCTAAAAATAGAAAAAGCTTGTTGACACTCTTTTGGCTGCAGTTTTCATCCAAATATTCTGGAAATTTGTCAGGAATGTTGTTTTGATGATTTCTAAGTCAAGTTCGAAGATGGGCAATCTTCGGTCAAAAACTAGGTCACAGGAGCTAAAAATAGAAAAAGCTTGTTAACCCTCTAGTGGCTGCAGTTTTCATCCAAATATTCTGGAAATTTGTCAGGAAGGTTGTTTAGATGATATCTAACTTAAGTTCGAAGATGGGTCATCTCCGGTCAAAAACTAGGTCACAGGAGCTAAAAATAGAAAAGCTTGTTAACACTTTAGTGGCTGCAGTTTTCATCCAAATATTCTTGAAATTTGTCAGGAAGGTTGTTTTGATGATATCTAGGTCAAGTTCGAAGATGGGTCATCTCAAGTCAAAAACTAGGTCACATGAGCTAAAAATAGAAAAAGCTTTTTAACACTCTAGTGGCTGCAGTTTTCATCAAAATATTCTGTAAATTTGTCAGGAAGGTTGTTTTGATGATTTTTTAGGTCAAATTTGAAGATGGGTCAACTCTGGTCAAAAGCTAGGTCACAGGAGCTAAAAATAGAAAAAGCTTGTTAACACTCTAGTGGCTGCAGTTTTCATCCAAACATTCTGGAATTTTGTCAGGATGGTTGTTTTGATGATTTCTAGGTCAAGTTCGAAGATGGGTCATCTCAGGTCAAAGACTAGGTCACAGGAGCTAAAAATAGAAAAAGCTTGTTAACACTCTAGTGGCTGCAGTTTTCATCTAAATATTCTAGAAATTTGTCAAGAAAGTTGTTTTGATGATTTCTAGGTCAAGTTCAAAGATGGGTTATCTCTAGTCAAAAACTAGGTCACAGGAGCTAAAAATAGAAAAGCTTGTAAACACTAGTGGCTGCAGTATTGAGTCAAATTTTCTGGAAATTTGTCAGGAAGGTTAATAATAATAATAATAAAGACTTTATTTAATGAGGCAACATAGTTGGGCATGCCCAGTCTTCCCTATGAGCCTCTATCAAATATACAATGTACATAATATAAACATTTACAAACAAAAGGTATGATAAAACAAGAACAAAATTACAAATACATTGTAGTTAAGAAACATGTAAAATGAAAATCTAGGGAAAAAACATAATATATGAATATAAAAATTGCAATTCAGATATACATTTATCATTTTATAACACAAATGGATGTGTTTTATTCCCACCAGATAACCACCATTTAAGATAATTATTTTTGAAAGACTGTAAATTTGTGGAATTTAAAAAGGAGAGGGCCTAAAACTGAACCTTGAGGCACACCAGATTTTATATGCTGAGCTTCAGAATACTTTCCAGACACACATACTTGTTGTGAGCGATCACTTAGGTATGACCTAAACCATGAAATTGAATTTTCATTTATGTTATACAGTTGTAGTTTTTTCAATAATAGGTTATGATTGATCAAATCAAATGCTTTTGTTAGATCAAGAAATATAGTCCCTATAAGTTTTTCTTCATTTATTACTCTGATCTAGCTGTCAATAATTGAAGTAAGAGCAGTTTCGCATGAATAATTTGTGCGAAAGCCAGACTGATTTGGCTGAAAAAGAGAGTTAGTTTCAAGAAATAACTTAAGATGATTGCTAACATGTCTTTCTAGAACTTTCGATAGGTTGTTTTGATGATTTCTAGGTCGAGTTTGAAGATGGGTCATCTCAGGTCAAAAACTAGATCACAGGAGCTAAAAATAGAAAAAGCTTGTTTACACTCTAGTGGCTGCAGTTTTGATTCAAATATTCTGGAAATTTGTCAGGAAGGTTGTTTTGATGATTTCTGGGTCAAGTGCTAAGATTGGTCATGTCCGGTCAAAAACTAAGTCACAGGAGCTAAAAATAGAAAAATCTTTCTAACACTCTAGTGGCTGCAGTTTTGATCCAAATTTCCTGGAAATTGGTCAGGAAGGTTGTTTTGATGATTTCTAGGTCAAGTTTGAATATGGGTCGTGTCCGGTCAAAAATTAGGTCACATTGCCCAAATATGGAAAAATCTTTATAACACACTAGAGGTCACATGTTTGACTCAGTTGTCATCAAACTTGGCCATGATGCTTGTTTAAGACATTGCTTGGATGCGGGTGTGTCAGGTGAGCAATCCAGGGCCATCATGGCCCTCTTGTTTTATATAAAAGCTGTAGAAGTTAAAATAGAATGAACAAGTGTTGAGTGCCTTGTTAAACAACTAATAAATCTATATAGCGTAATAAATGTAATCGGGTGTCGCCTATGTCTGCAGTAGATTCCATATTTATGTTTCAAATTTGGATGTGGTCCCAACATTGATTTATATGCTTGGCATAATATAGGATCTCACTTATTCGAGGCCAATCATGATTTTTGACATGGCTATGCAAATTTAAAAACATGTGTCCGTGTAATTTGACAAAATAGAATATTTTCAGTTCTACCGCGAACAAATGTTTCAGAGCAGGTGTTTGTAACGTGATTGTTCCTGTCAAAATGTTTTGTTTCTCGAAAAGTTAGACATTCAAGGTGCGGAACAGAGACAAAATTATGCACTGCACAAGACACATTAAAATGGATCACTACTACCATTTAAAGTACGAAAAGTTTATTTTACTATGACTGTCTGTAATCACTTGCTGTAACGTACAGGTCAAACACAAATAAGCCACGTTTTCATGAAATTGAAAGACTTTCGTAAGGTGGGGAATCTCTATGAAAATGGTTGACAAAGTGGATATAACACATGTTTCAAGATACGTACTCTCTTGTTTAGCATTGTTGTTTAGTTTATTATTATTCTCTCAAAGTGTAAATAGAACAGTGTACTTTTATCATCAAGCAATGCATATACTCAGTACGAATCTTGTTTTAAGATAAAAGAAGTATCTGTAAAATTTTGTTAGTTTATTCACAGAATATGTATGAACCAAATGAACAAATTAAAAAGGCAGCACTCGGTGTACGATCTAAAACTACCAATAATAAATAGACCTAGCTATAGTAGAAATAAATTATTATTATATTATCATATTTCTCCTGCTTCACATTTTAGTACGTCTTAAGTTTAACTTTGAAAGCTTTTATTTTTAGAAATTAATAGACAAAGCTCTTTACGCCAACTAAATATCGCCTTGCGCTCATCAACCGACATTGCTCATCTCTTGCCCTTTGGCTCCACTACTTTTGAAAAAAAATAGATATAAAAATTTTAGAAATCCACCAGGAGAAGTTTATTTTGCACGAAAGACCAGTTCTTGTTACGGGTTGATATTTTTCTAAAACATTTTTTTCAAGAAATCCAAAGTGTAGGGCTTTTCCATTCTTGGAAGTTTGATCCTTAACAAATCATCTTTCTCTTTGTCAGGGGGAAAAGTTCTCCCAGCTTTAATATAATTTTCTTTTTGTAACAGAAGCTTCACAGAACTACATTTTTCGTTTTTCGAAAAAAATACAACTTAAATGAATTACAAGTCAAAAACATAAACTTTACTTACAATTAGCAGTTTAAATTAGCCTTCTGCTCAATCTTGGAAATGCCGTTCGCTCGTTTTTCTGTACACCACAATTTTGAAGTGGAGCGACAGTGAGTTTGCCGGGCGTGACTTTTGTGGAAATGTATTGTCGTCACTATTTTGGCTACAAATATGCAATCTGCAGTTTACAAAAGGTTTTAACACTGAAAAGATTCAGTGCCTTTAACTTTGGTTTGTGTTAACATTGAAGTTGGTTTTAAGGGCTATGAACTTAAAATGAAAATATAGTTTGTGCAAACAAATTTGGAACTTAATATTATATTAGGGGCATCCGTGGCGTGACAACACATTTCTAGTTCAAACATAACAGAAATGATCAGGACCAAGTCTAGTTGTGCATATTGTTGGCATTTTCCGGTTCAAGGATTTATCAGATTAACTTAACTGTCAAGGTCAAATGATTGAATCTTCAGTGTTTGACACTAACACAGTCTAATGAACTAAAAAAATTAGCAACGGAATTTTGAAGTGGCAGGGTGTTCCATGGGAACTTTTAATTTAAAAAGAAAAAAGCTAAGTAATCGTTTGTTTGTTTCATTTTACGCCTTTTCCCAACAGTATTTCAGTCATATAGGCGGGTAGTTTCCTAACCATCTAAGTAATTAAAATTGATCATCAATCAACTTTAAACTTTTCATTTAAAATGATAATCTCATTAAACATGTCAAAAGAGCAAACAAGAAATAAAATATTTTTTACATAACACGAAAAAAATTCCACATTAACAACAATGTCAGCATTTTTTGATATTTTGCCATATCTTTTAACCACCACAGTAAAAATTATTTGTTTTATATGATATTGTTTAAAATTTTATATTTACTTTGCCGTCTGTCTGTCTGTCAGACCGTACAAACACAAAGGTACTTGTGTGACTAGGAGAATATCATGTAACAGTACATCTTCATAATTGTAATTCATTCCATTTTACTTTGTAGCTCTTTTTAGAGCTTGTGCGACTAAAAATGGCTAAAAAGATCAAAGGTAAAGTCAAATAAGTACCATTTTGTAAGTACGTCCATCAGATAGTCCATGTGTCTGTCCGTCCACATTAAGCTTGTCCGGCTTTCACAGGTCAAACTGCTGATGTGATTTCAAACAAACTTTACATTGGTGATCAGTACCATCCCTAGTTGTGCATATCACCTACATTTTTCGTTTCACTGCACAAAATGGCAGTCAGAGCTAAAAACAGAAAAAAATCTAGTCTGGGTTTTGGAGGTCAAACTGCTGGTGCGATTTCAACCAAACTTCACAGGAATGATCAGTACCATCTCTCTACATATCGCTGGCACTTTCCGCGTTGCTTGAGAAAAGAGCTGCCAGAGCTAAAGATAGAAAAATTTTGTCCAGCTTTCACAGGTCAATCTCCTGGCGGGATTTCAATGAAACTTCACAAGAGAGATCACTTAGACTATCCCTAGTTGTGCACATTGCTGTTTGATGCACACAATGGCCGCCTGAGCTTAAAATTGAAAAAGCTTGTCCGGATACACTGCTGGCCTGATTTCAGTGAAACTTCACAGGAGTGATCTTTACATAGCTTGTGCATATTGGGTACAGGTTCTGCTTCGCTGCACAAAATGGCCCCAAGAACCTTAAATAAAAAATTCTTCTCTGGCTTTCACAGGCCAAACTTGTGATGGAATTTCAACAAAACTTCAAAGGAGTAATCAGTTCCTTACCTAGTTTAGGGAGACATATGTTTTTTTTGTATCAAAAAACCCTTCTAGTGCTTCCGTTATTTAACTAGTCAAGCATGACAGGTATTCTTAAAATGTTTATTGTCTAAATATTTTAAAACAAAGGGCGTTTAAGGAAGTTTTCATATAGACATACAGGCAAAATTGAAATTGTTCAATGGAATTTCTTTAAACTTGGCATGTTGTTAGAATATGATATCAGAAACATTTTAAGTGGAAAAAAATCTGAGGTCACCATTCACATTTTCGAGTTATGAAAACTCCCAAAAATATTCTGAAACAAGAATAGATAAAGATATCTTGTTACCAGTTTTAAAAATGCATCTTCCAGAAAGGTTAAAGTTTTTTTTTAAAAAAAATAAGGTAAATTTAGGGAATAGAGCACATTTCATTCATATCTATAATTTTTGTTTTTTACAAAGGTCATGTTAAATATCGATAATTACATTAAATTTCGTTTTGTTATGTTTCAGATGGTCCAGATGCAGACACTACAAGACTGAGCCCACCAAATACACAATACACCCTAAATGAAGGTGTTACATTGCCTGATATAACATGTAGTGGTGAATGTTACCCACGTTGTAATTATGAATGGTTAAAGTCAGGTACAACAGTAAACAACCGTGCCGTGCTATCCCTTGGTCAATTATTCAAAACAGATGCTAGCATATATACATGTGAAGTTACAAATTCCAATTCAACAACAATCAGTGAAATAAGGAAACAAGTTACAGTAAATGTAATTTGTAAGTATAATAATGTTAATATATTTATACTGTAATAATAAATCTTTTGGTAAATTATAACGAATTTGTAGCTCATTTTTAAAATTGTGTACAATAAAAAACTGATGAACAGGTTTTTGTAAGTATGATAATTTATTTATATCTCTTTCTGTAATGATATAATCTTATTATAAATTCAGTAGACTTGTACCTCTGATTTGACAGTTTTCTGCATCCAGGCTTTGTTTAAATATATGCATGCAAATTATCAATTCATTTTCTTTGCCAAGTTATTAAGACAAGGTCTGTTCTATTCATGTTTGTGACGTTTAATAAACTTTCCTTTACTCCAATGATCCAATGCAATTCTGGACATTTAAGCAAACCTTATTTGCAGGGATGTTTTGAGTGACATTTATTTCTTCGATATTGACACTTTTACTGAAGTCTTGGCATTTAGTATCACAGTTGTTTATTAGTCCCCTACCAGTTTAAACAGCGGGTACTTTAGGTTTGCTCTCCATCCCTCTGTCTGCCAAGCAGTCCATCCACTCAAAAGACTGGATACTGTTATTGAAAAATACTGAAAATATTTTTTATGAAACTTGAAATTCAGATATATGGCAGTATGGAGAAAACATTTTAGCTTGGCTATACAAAGTATATGGAGAGCTGTCCTACTCATCTTGACATCGGCGTCTGTTACTGTGTCCTTGTCCAGATTTCGGTTTTGGTGCAGTAAAATATTTTTTACTTAAACCTTAAAAAAGTGACAGGGTGAGCTTTTGTGATTGTTTTTTGTCCGGCGTCCGGCCGTCGTCCGTAAACTTTTACTTTAAATGACATCTCCTCATAAACCACTAAAGCAATTTCATCCAAACTTCACAGGACTGTTTCTTTTGGCGGTCACCTTTAAAAATTGTTCAAAGAATTTAATTCCATGCAGAACTCTGGTTGCCATGGCAACCAAAAGAAAAAAACTTTAAATATCTTCTTTAAAAAAAATCAAAGAGCTAGAGCGTAGTTATTTGGCATGAGTGTCTACCAACTTTTTTCAAATGAAATCCCTGGGGTCAAAATTGGCCCCGCACCAGGGGATCATTAATTTTTTAAGTTTGTTCAAATAAAGCCCTGGGGTCAAAATAAGGCCCACCCAGGCGGTCATTGTTTTTCCCTTTATGTATATAGTTAAAACTTAAAAAATCTTCTTTTAAAAAACCTTAAGAGCTAGAGCTAAGATATTTAGCATGAAACATCTTCTAATGAGTGTCTACCATTTTGTTCAAATAAGGGTCCTGGGGTTAAAATTGGCCCCGCCCCTGGGATCATGGATTTTCCTTATATGTATATAGTAAAAACTTAAAAATCTTCTCTTAAAAAACACAAAAAGCTAGAGTTTAGATATCAAGCATGACTTATCTTCTAGTGAGTGTCTACCAAGTTTGTTCAAATAAAAGCCCTGGGGACAAAATTGGCCCGCCCAGAGGGGGGTCATTGTTTTTCCCTATATGTGTATAGTAGAAAGTAAAAAAATCTTCTTAGAGCTAGAGCTTAAATATTTATCAGGAAACATCATCAAATGGGTGTCTACGAAGTTTTTTCAAATAAAAGCCCTTGGGTTAAAATTGGCCCCGCCCTGGGGACCTATATACAGGTGAGTGATTTCAGGGCCATCATGGCCCTTTTGTTTATTTCTTGAGGTATTAACTTCAAACTTCAAGTATATGTTCCTTATCATCAACCTTATCTTATGTGACAAGGTTCATACCTTAATATGCAATATTTTTAGAATTATCTCCCCTTGAATTTAGAATTTTCCTTGAAAATGTTATTTTTTGGGGGGTGCAAGCCCAAGCAAGAGCCAAAGAAAATCTTGTCCGTGACATAGCTCTAAAACTCTAAGAAATATCAACATGAAACTTTGTAGGTAGATTTATCTCAATGGGTAGATTGCATTGCACAAGAACCGTAACTATTCCTTGCTTAATTTTGAAGTTAACACCCTTTGTTCTTTTTTACACTTTGAACTTGTCTGGGACATAACTTTGAAACTATAAGAATGCAAAATGCAAATATGTTTAGTTATTATCATAAAAGGAGACTATAGGTATTTATTTTTGTAATCATATTTTTTACACATAAAGATTGGATGTTAATAATAAATTTAATGCATAGAAAACCTTTGGTAATTATGTAGAATTGGTGAATACTGTTGCAACAAACACTTTTTCCAACAAAAATTTTGACTTAGTTTGTTTAAATATCAGACCCATCTCATCTGACATTCAATTTTACCTATTGTGCAATGAGATACATATATGTTTTGATTGATTAACCCATTACGCAATATACACGCCTTTTAATGCCTTTTTCACCTCCCCCCTTTTCTGTTGTCTCAAATGGCGAAAAAATGCCTCATTTAGGCCCCTAACACTTGTTTTTGTTTGAGAAATGTTGCTTAAAAAAGTAACCACTTTTTCGGCTCGGTCCCCAACCAAAAGATACATCAGGGGTTGCTAGAAAAGGGATGTGCCCCCTTCTGTTTGGGGGTTTGAAGGGGGCGGTAGTCTCCCTCATCGCCAAGAAAATTTTGGACTTGTGAGAGGCTAGAAATGACCCCAGATCGATCATAAGGTAGCATGTAACCAACGCTGAAAAGCATTTGACTCTATCTCAATCCATTGAGAAATTGCAGCACTTTAAAATCAATTTTGATGGAAAAAAATCAACGCAAAATAGTGATTTTTGGCAATTTTGAGATGTTCCCTCGTTGCTATGGTAACAGGAAATTTAAGCCTGAGCATGTTGTTGCAAAGGCAATGGTCCAGTAAACATTTGTACTAGTTTGATTAGTATTGAGGCAGTTTTTTTAGTTTTATATCAAATTGAACTTGTAACGGGAGACTTTTCAATGAAAACAGCCATTTTTCACAAAATGCTCATGAAGTAATGGGTTAATGAAGTAATTTGACTCGGAAGATGATAGGTGCAAGGATGATAAAAATGTATCTTTAAAAACCTAAAGACACCAAGACAGTTAGGTAAGTAAGGCAAGTATGAAATTAATTATGATCTTATGACTATAAAATATGATGAACTCTTGAAATATATAAGCGTTATAGGGAAATGCTTTATAACATTGGTTTTCTAGTTCATGGAAGATTAAATAGGCAGATGTCAATGGACATAGTTTTGAAAAGGATTACAAAATAAGTGTAAAATATTTTCCTTCATTAAGAAATGATTATAGAAATGGCATTGTAGGTAAATGATATATATACCAAGAGTTACTGCAGATGATAAAATGATTAATTTGTCCTTATGCTTTGAAATACATTGGAGTTTTAGTAGAAACTTCCTGCTAATATTTGAACTTATTTTTGTACACTGATGTACTCAGTCACCCATTTCAGATGGTCCAGATGCCAGTACAACAAGCCTTACACCTACTACTACATCTTACACTAGTAATGAAGGATCATCTCTTGATACTATACGCTGTTCTGGTAATTGTTATCCTGCCTGTAATTATAAATGGACTAAAACAGGAAACAATAGATTTACACCTGTCAATAATGGCAATTTATCACTTGGTTCCCTTCAACGAGATGAAGCTGGTACCTATACCTGTACTGTTATTAATCCTACAAGTAAACGAGAACAAACAAAAACTGTATCCATCTATGTTATATGTAAGTATGATATATATTGTATGGAGTCTATAATGGTAACAAACAACATTTCTGAACAAGAGTGATCAAAGTACAAATTCTACATTACTGAGTTACTAATGTTTAGAAAAAGAGATTTGTCTTGTGTTGAGAAAAATATAAAAAGCAACTTAAATAAAGTTAAATTTATTTCTGACTTTGTAGGGTATCCTTTAAGGTGTATTTACCATGCTCTCAAAAAGAATTTTGATGACTCAAACAGAATTTACAGCTAATTATTTTTGTCACCCCATATGAAATGAAAATTCTTTTAAATCACTCAGGAGTGCTGTACCACTGGTAATTGTGAAATTTAACAGGCCAATTAAAAACTTTTGGAGAGCACTTATTTTACTATTCGAAAGAAAAAGGAATACCAAATAAATTTAAATGTCAATTTTTTTTGTACGGGCATACATTGTGATTCAGCTTATATCAAAGCATAAATCTTTTATACATGTCAAATAGATCAATAAAATATATAATGTTGGATGAATTGGCCACTTTAATTACAAGTTGAGGTATCTCTCCTGATTCCTATATACATGTACCTAATGCAGCGTAACAGCAAGAAAGCCAGACGTGTTACGCTAATATTTAATTTCAAGCTTTAATTAGTTAAAAACATATGTGCCAGAAAAAACTGTATACTGAAACCATTTAACATAGGCTACCGGGTTTCCAGAACCGAATGCAAAAAAGTTTACCGGCTAATGCAATAAATGGAAAACTATTTTAATACAGGCAAATTACAGGCATAGACATCACATGTGCATCTCTCTGTCACAACGACGGTGCCAGTAGCCAAGATAACGGATGGAAAAGCCATTCCTCGGTAACCAGACAATACTCCCATCCATCAAATTAGCCACTGCAAAGGGGGAAGCAGCTCATTGCTTGACACCAGGTCGAAAAACAATACCAACACACTACCACTGAACAAACTGCAATAACGGTGCCAATGGTTGTCTGTCAGCCAACAAACTCAATGGGTATCCGATCACGAAAGCTGACTTCAAAACCAGCCACTACAAGAGGCCAATGGGTATAATGCAAATCAAAGCAACAAATTTCACTCAACACTGGGTAGAATCATTTAGCTTGAGTTGTTTTACAATGCAAACCTGATGTATCATAGAGACAGTGCTGCAGTGATGATCACAGACACCAATGGGTATCCATTAACATCAATGACCACCAGGGTAGCAAGTATAATGGGAAAGCCTTACACCATAATGAACTCGGGCTAGCAAAGCAACTGTGGTTTCACCAAGTACTGTGGGCAAAACACACTCGACCCAGTCCATAACATGAACTGAAGTGCCCAATAATGATAGTCTCAACACGCCTCATAAACAGAAACGATTGAGATCTACCACCATAGACACTGCATAAGGATGGTGCAAACATTGTAAAGTACATTGGTCGATTTAGCAACATAACATTATGCAATACCGATTCAACCCCGAAATCAGGGGAATCGACTTGACCTGGAAATGCGCTCATGTGATTATTTTTTTATATATATATAAATACACCAGCGCAAGTGTTCGTCATTCCATAGCAGCGGCTTGTCACCGGGTACCCAGGTAAAAACAGCTGCCACTAAATGAGCCACTGCGTTAAACAATGTAACACTGCCTGTTTCTACTAAGTACATTATGCCAAAATCTCTCAAATTACAGCTGGTAACCGACACGTCTGATTTCCTTATAACGATGACTTCTAACCCAGTTACCTCTCTGGCGTGGGTTCGATCCCCGGAGATGCTTTGGTAGTTTAGCGCGGAGGAAGGTAGTCTAGTACTGGTGTAACTCTCCAGGAACGATGGTTAGGAAACTACCCGCCTATATGACTGAAATACTGTTGGGAAAAGGCGTAAAATGAAACAAACAAACAAACAAAATCCTTATAACAATAACAAAAAAGTGACTAAAAAGTAATATTAAAGCAATTATTTGTACCTTATGAAATCCCTATTAAGTATCTTTGAAGAACGCATACATTCGTGAATCACACAGTAATGTAATTTTAATGTCAACAGAAAACAATAACAATTGTAAAGAATACAGACACTGAGGCACATAATTATAAATTTCAGCTGTTTTTCAAAAATTTAGAAATATATGTCACGACATCAAGTCCAACAAGTGCTGAAGGCAAATGCAAAATTATTTTCAAGTCCATGATAAATTGCCAAATTTTTCGACACAGCTCGTAACATATGTTGTATATGATGTAGTGTAGTTGAATCAAGATAGAGCATACTCCGATTTGCGTGCAGTGTTCATACTAAAATGTCCACTACATATCTACAACATAAAAATATGAAGAAACAGTCAATGTGCTTTTTAAAAGGTTAACTGTACTGAATTAACATTCAAAATATCTTATAAAAGGCCTGGCTATTAGAAACTTGGTTTGGGGTGTGCTCGGAGGGTAGAATTCTCGTACAATATAGAGGAGGAGATTATCTCAGCTGCCAATTTTCTTATTTGGCTGTTCTTTTTTACTTCCAACTATTGCTAACGTACAAAGAAAAGAAAGAGTTAAAAGCTTTGATTTTCAGAAAAATTATCAATTTGTGTTGAAATCAAATGGAAAGGAAAAAAGTGTGTGCTGAATTTGAAAAATCAAAAAATTAATTCAGGTGACATTTTTTGAGAAGCTTTCCTGAATAATGTTTAACATAACTGTGCATTTATATGAATTTGTTGAATTTGTCTGCATCATACATGTATTAAGTTACTTACTTTGGTATAACATATTTCTGGTTTCAGTTGGTCCTGATGCCAGTACAACAAGCCTTACACCTAGTACTACATCTTACACTCGTAATGAAGAATCATCTCTTGATACTATACGTTGTTCTGGTGATTGTTACCCTACCTGTAATTATAAATGGACTAAAACGGGAAACATAAGATTTACACCTGTCAATAATGGCAATTTATCACTTGGTTCCCTTCAACGAGATGAAGCTGGTACCTATACCTGTACCGTTAGTAATCCTACAAGTAAACAAGAACAAACAAAAACTGTATCCATCTATGTTATATGTAAGTAATAATTATGTTAATATGATATATGATATTTCTTTGTCAGTTGCTTTAATTCTTAGACAGTAAATCTTTTGTTTAGTTTGTGTTACATGTCAATATAAAACATGTTTTGGACTAATATCAGTTCTACCTTACAAAGTAAATACTTTATTCTATTGCAATGACCAAATATAAATATTTTGTTAAAACTAAGAATAGCGTGTCAATATCTGTGAAGGCTTCTGGCTTGCAACCATTCATATCCGTGGGTTATATCCTTCCAGAGACTTAGATTCTTTCCATGTGAGAAAGACACCCAGATAACTTTCGTTTAGTAAGGTTAGTTGTTTTACTTTAGTACCTGAAATAATGAAAGGACATCTAAGACTTTCCTCTGCAACATAATTTTAAAAGTTGCCATATGACCTTCACAATATCATTGTTATTTGAAACTAAAACAATACCAGTAATGATGTAGTATTTTAACATTATAATTGCTTTTTTTGTGAAAAACTCAGAATATGCCCATTTTGAGTCCAATCAGAATATTGATTGTTAATTAGAACTAAAACATAGGTCATTAGATCAAGTCAGCCATATGATGTACCATATGCTGTTTCATACACAGTTTGGCATACAACTTAAAGGTCATTCAATATATAATAAAAATCATCTTCTAATTTATAAATTAAACAAACGACCACTTTAAAATTGTCATGTAGTTGCTCAAATCAAATTAAAATACAACTAGTTTGTGACATCATGCAACATGATGTTAAATGACATCATCATAACACTGTGCTACATGTCACTTTTAGCAGTCATGGCTGCGATAATGTCTTAAGGTCATCATAGCTACATCGAAATTGAATAACAATGTAATTAAACAGCAAAATATATTTAACGCTTTTCAAGAAGATTGCGGCACATCATTCTGCTCTATCGTATCTTCAACATACAAGATGGGTGAATGCGTTCAATGTCAGAAA
Organism: Ruditapes philippinarum; assembly: GCF_026571515.1. Classification (NCBI taxonomy): domain Eukaryota; kingdom Metazoa; phylum Mollusca; class Bivalvia; order Venerida; family Veneridae; genus Ruditapes; species Ruditapes philippinarum. The sequence continues at coordinate 165,238 of NW_026859981.1, forward strand.
GTGCTTTATTAAAGATGCCCACCGAGCCGGTAGAAATGTGAAGGCTACTGACAATTATCTTACTGTACAGTTAAAAAGTTTGTTGAAAACTGATTGAAGAATTACGTCACATAACCTACTTTTTTACATTGGCTCAATACACTCCTGCACTGTGGTTTATGTGATAAATACCATATCACATTATTTAATATATACATGTATATTTGATATCAACAATGTTAAATGAATATTTTGTTTTTTCAGGGCTTGTCTAACATTTTAGTTACAGAATACGAGGTCATGGCCCTCTATTAAACAAAAGAAAATAACAATAGAAATGGCCCTTTATCCACTATTTGGTCAGATGTCCGTTCGTCCGTTCTCCGTCCATCTGTTTTCATTTTGTGTCGCATGTAGCTCAAAAAGTATTCTCTAATTTTGTTCTAGATTATAGTCTCCACAAAATATTAGATGGTAGATATTACCAGTATTTCTAGAGTTATTGCCCTTGACAGTGAAAAATTTGCAATTTTCAACTTGTGTCACACGTAGCTTAAAATGTATTTGACATAGGGTCATGAAACTTTACAGGAATGTTGATCAGCATTGGAAGTTGTGCACCCTGGGTTTCATTTGTGAATTTATATGTTTGTCAGAGTTATTGCCCTTCAAGGCTTGACTTAGTTAAAATTTGCAATTTGTGTTGTTCGTAGAAATGTATTTAACCTAAACTCATGAAACTTAGTAGGAATGTTGGTCAGCATGCGTAGTTGTGCACCTTGGATTTCGCTTGTGGATTTATCCAGTATTTGTAGAGTTATTGCCCTTGACTTAATAAAAAAACGTTTCATTATGTTGTGTTATTAATTCCTTGATTGCTTGTGTTAGAATGAACCGACTTTACAGGAATAATGATCAACATCACCGTGGAAGCTATGCACCTGAGATTTTGTATGTGGATTTTTTCAGTTTTGTTAAGAGTTATTGCCCTTGACTTAGTATAAATTTGCTATTGAACTTGTTCATGCATAGCTCAAAAAGTATTTGACCTGTATGCCTGCAAGTTTACAAGAATGTTGGTAAGCATGTGTACGTATGCACCTTGGGGTTCGCTTGTGGATTTATTCAATATTTGTAAAAGTCTTTCCCTTTACCTAGTAAAAGATTTTTAGTTTTCAACTTTTAGCACATGTAGCCCAAAAAGTATTTGACCTTCCGTAGAGTCATAAGATTGACAAAACAGTGGAGTGTAGGGGCAACCGTGGACACATTTCTAGTTTTATCTTTATAATCAACAATATTCAGACTTTCCAAGTTTAAATTGTTAAATATCAGCTGTGACACACGATATTGAAGCGTAGACATTTTTAGTTATAGTTTGGCATGATTTATATGTTCTCTTCATATAATGAAAATAATTATATACAGTTATTCATGTATCAAGTGAATAATTATTATTATTTCCCTTGCATTTTCTGTTCGATATTTGCATGCTCCGATATTTGCATGCTCTTAGTTATTATTTTTTCTGTTATTTATTAGATTTAAAATAGTTGTTTATTCAAAAGTTACAATATGACTTACAAATTTACATTTAATGTTTTTGAATTGTATTAACCCTTTTTCTATTTTATTTAATAAATTGGAGTTTTAAGTTTTAGACATGTCTTACATTAGATTTTATGATAACATTGTTTGAACCTGTATAAATGCAGTTCTTATTTTAACCAATAATTATCATTTATCTTACAGATGGTCCTGATGCAGATTCTTTGAAATTAAATCCATCCCAATCATCATACACAGAAAACAAGGGGACATCACTCAATGACATCACGTGTTCAGCTGCTTGCTATCCTAATTGTATTTACACATGGACAAAGTTTGGTTCCCAGTTCATTGAGAGTGACATATTATCTCTTGGTACTTTGGACAAGGATAAAGCAGCTACTTACACATGTACAGCTTACAACCCAACAACAAAACATAATATATCTACAAGTGTTATTGTACATGTTAGATGTAAGTAGTCTTTATATTTCATATAGCAAGGGTTTAGAATTAGGTAAGAGATACATGTATTAAGGTAAAGAAAACTTCTTTGGTCAGATTGAAATTAATACATTTTCAAATGTATATACCAGCTATTTCATTATAACTTTTTTCTTCACCTACTTAAATTGCATTGGTAACAAATTGTCTTGTGTGTGTTTGCGTTCAGGTAAATAACTATAATGAGACACATTGCTTTGTGCAAGAATCATGCTGTGTTCCTTGGTCGTATGAAGGTTGCGTTCATTGAACGCCGCCTTTCCTTGTTGTTGATCCTGTTTATCATATTTTACATTTAACTGTCTAGGTCATCACAAAGTTGCTTTTGTATCTCTTATAATGCTCTTATAATGAAATAAGAGAATCAAATACAATTTGATAAAATAGTATATACAGATGAAAATTGAAATACATTTTAGTGTTCCTTTGACAAATTTCAAAAACATTATGCCTGACATTACATAAAATAGGCGTGAGAGTTAAAATGTTGTACATACTTTATGTGTTTTCCTATAAATAGGTTGAAAAGATGTTTGCATTAATACTTGTATGGATAAATATGTATTTTATGGATTGGGTGTCTAAGCCATCATCAACATTAATAATGGAATTCCAGATGTCTAAGAGTTACATAGAAAAATAATACATGTATATCCCATACATTTGTTGAATATATTCAATTGTTGTCTTTCATCAAAGTAGTTTTTGTTTTAGTGCTATTAACACATTTTTATTTCATGTTTATTTGTAGTTGGACCTACAGAATGTAGATTGAATGTAACTTCTCAATACAACTTAACAGAAGGAAGATCCTCATCGGAAATGACTTGTCAAGCAGAATGTTACCCTGAGTGTACATATTTATGGACTAATATGTCTTCAAGCAGTTCAGTTGGTACAAATGGAAAATTTCAGCTGATTAATTCAAAAAGATATGAAGCTGGGACGTACAAATGTCTTTGTGAAAATAAACCTTTAGTCAAAAGACAGTCATCATTTGTGGTCATTACAATTCATTGTGAGTACAGTTTTTATTAGCTCACCTGTCACAAAGTGACAGGGTGAGCTTTTGTGATCGCTTTTCGTCCGGCGTCCGTCCGTCCGTCGTCCGTCCGTAAACTTTTACTTTAAATGACATCTCCTCATAAACCACTAAGTCAATTTCATCCAAACTTCACAGGAATGTTCCTATGGTGGTCACCTTTAAAAATTGTTCAAAGAATTTAATTCCATGCAGAACTCTGGTTGCCATGGCAACCGAAAGAAAAAACTTTAAATATCTTCTTTTAAAAAACCCAAAGAGCTAGAGCTTAGATATTTAGCATGAAACATCATCTAGTGAGTGTCTACCAAGTTTGTTCAAATAAAAGCCATGGCGTCAAAATTGGCCCCGCCCTAGGGGGTCATTGATTTTCCCTATATGCATATAGTAAAAACTTAAAAAATCTTCTTTGATAGAACCCATAGAGCTAGAGCTAAGATATTTAGCATGAAACATCTTCTAATGGGTGTCTACCAAGTTTGTTCAAATAAAAGCCCTGGGGTCAAAATTGGCCCAGCCCCAGGGGGTCATTGATTTTCCCTATATGCATATAGTAAAAACTTAAAAAATCTTCTTTTAAAGAACCCAAAGAGCTAGAGCTAAGATATTTAGCATGAAACATGTTCTAATGGGTGTCTACAAAGTTAGTTCAAATAAAAGCCCTGGGGTCAAAATTGGCCCCGCCCCGGGGGTTATTGATTTTCCTTATATGTGTATAGCAAAAACTTAAAAATCTTCTTTGAAAAAACCCATATAGCTAGAGTTTAGATATTAAGCATGAAACATCTTCTAGTGAGTGTCTACAACGTTTGTTCAAATAAAAGCCCTGGGGTCAAAATTGGCCCCGCCCCAGGGGGTCATTGATTTTCCCTATATGCATATAGTAAAAACTTAAAAAATCTTCTTTTAAAGAACCCAAAGAGCTAGAGCTAAGATATTTAGCATGAAACATGTTCTAATGGGTGTCTACAAAGTTAGTTCAAATAAAAGCACTGGGGTCAAAATTGGCCCCGCCCCGGGGGTCATTGATTTTCCTTATATATGTATAGCAAAAACTATAAAAATCTTCTTTGAAAAAACCCAAATAGCTAGAGGTTAGATATTAAGCATGAAACATCTTCTAGTGAGTGTCTACCAAGTTTGTTCAAATAAAAGCCCTGGGGTCAAAATTGGCCCCGCCCCAGGGGGTCATTGATTTTCCCTATATGCATATAGTAAAAACTTAAAAAATCTTCTTTTAAAGAACCCAAAGAGCTAGAGCTAAGTTATTTAGAATGAAACATGTTCTAATGGGTATCTACAAAGTTTGTTCAAATAAAAGCCCTGGGGTTAAAACTGGCCCCGCCCCAGAGGTGTCATTGTTTTTAACTATATGTGTATAAAAACTTAAAAATCTTCTTTTAAAAAACCCAATGAGCTAGAGGTTAGATTTTAAGCGAAAACATCTTTTTGTTGGTGTCTACCAAGTTTGTCCAAATAAAAGCCCTTGGGTTTAAATTGGTCCTGCCAAGGGGGGGGGGGGGCGGAGGTAATTGTTTTTCATTATATGTGTGTAGTAAAAACTTAACATCATGAAACACATCTTCTAATGGGTGTCTTCCAAGTTTTCTCAAATAAAAGCCCTGGGGTTTAAACTGGCCCCGGTCCGGGGGCCTATATACAGGTGAGCGACCTCAAGGCCATCATGGCCCTCTTGTTTCAGTTGGTAGAGAAAAAAAATATAGGGATAGGCAAATTGACTGAGTATCAACTATTGTTTGAAACAGTATTTTCCTGAAACCAAATTAAATGAAACATGCTGACATTTGAAGCTATAATAAAATTGTTTTAGTTTAAGCTATTGCATCATAGCATATCTTTGTCACAGAAACTAAAAGAAATTTTGAAACTGGCATGGCCAGCTCTTAAACTGTAGAATATTCAGGATACTATGAGTCAAATGTCTATCTGTGTGATACAGTCATATACAGTGCTGTGTTTCAGTCCCCAGGTCAAATTTGAAGGTCAAATGTTTGAGACAGAAGTTACATATCAACCTTAATGCTTTCTAACAGCATGAGGGACATCAATTTAAAATGCATGATCTGTATCTTAATAATATGACAAAAAGAGAAATTACTTTTCTGGAGCCCTGATTCAAGGTCAACATGAACGATTCCATCCACTTCTGGATGTAATTGATATTTGATAAGATTTTGTAAGGGTTTGTACCGAATCTGCTTGTTGATCTGTTCACATGTTAAATTGGCTATAGTAAATTATCTTTGATGGTATTCATTCAGTAAGGTTTTTATTTGGCTAAAAATTGTTTATGTTGCTAAAAGCAAAATTAAGAGAGCCGTGGGTTAGCCAATGAAGAACCTATATGTTAGAATGTCAGTCTGTGGGCCATGTTCTGTTTAACTATGGGTTATACAAAAATATCTGTGATATCAACTTGAAACATTATAATATGAATATAAATACAATATAGATGTATTTCATTGACAAGTGCAAAGTTTAAAAACCATATATAATCTTTTGCATGAATTTGGTGTATTTGCACTTGAAAAATGCTCATGCTTAATTTTCATTGTGGCATATAAAGTAAATATATAGAACATTTACTCATACATATTTGTGTTGTATAACAAGTGCTACATTATGACTTGGAAATTAATATTTATCACAAAAATGTCTATTTTTATCCTCTTTTATGATAACCATGCCAACCTGAACATAGTGGTCATGTGTCTATGGCTGTCTTTTTAACTCAGTTTCCTTGCTGACTGCTGTAGACAGGTTAGCTTGTATTATGATGTATGCTGACTTAGTTTTGAAACAAAATGTGTATGGTATTTTCATATTACCCCCAAAAACGAAGTTTTGGGGGGTATATAGGAGTCACCCGATGGTCGGTCGGTTGGTTGGTTGGTCAGTCGGTCCAGCGGTCCGTTGCATTTTCGTTGTTCGGAGCATAACTTGAAGACTAATGGTTGGAATTCAATATAACTTCATACAATGGTCAAGCACATTAAGAGAAAGTGCAGTGTACAAGAACCATAACTCCATTTTGACTAATTACAGAGTTACTGCCCTTTGTTACTTTTCCTTGTCCGGTCATAACTTGAAAACTACTGGTTGAAACTCTAAAACAACTTCATACAATTGTGAAGCACAATAAGGGGAAGTGCATTGCACAAGAACCATAACTCTATCTAAAGTAATTACAGAGTTATTGCCCTTTGTTACTTTTCGATTGCTTTCTTTTGTCCGGATTCAAACATGAAGACTAATTGTTGTAATTCAATATAACTTCATTCAATGGTCAAGCACATTGAGAGGAAGTGCAGTGTACAAGAACCATAACTCCATTTTGACTAATTACAGAGTTACTGCCCTTCGTTACTTTTCCTTGTCCGGAGCATAACTTGAAAACTACTGGTTGGAATTCGAAACAACTTTATACAATGGCCAAGCACAATAAGGGGAAGTGCAGTGCACAAGAACCATAACTCCATTTTGACTAATTACAGAGTTATTGCCCTTTGTTACTTTTCGATTGCTTTTTTTGTCCGGAGCATAACTTGAAGACTACTAGTTGGAATTCAATATAACTTCATACGATGGTCAAGCACATTGAGTGGAAGTGCAGTGCATGAGAACTAAAACTCCATCTTGACTAATGACAGAGTTATTGCCCTTTGTTACTTTTCCTTGTCTGGAGCATAACTTTAAAATTACCGGTTGGAATTCAATACAACTTCATGGAGTTGTCAAGCGCATTAAGAGAAAATGCAGTGCACAAGAATTATAACTCCATTTTGACAAATTACAGAGTTATTGCCCTTTGATACTTTTCCTTGTCTGGAGCATTACTTACAACATACTGGTTGGAATTTAAAACAACTCCATACAATGGTCCAGCACAATAAGAGGAGGTGCAGTGCACAAGAACCATAACTCCATTTTGACTAATTACAGAGTTACTGCCCTTTGTTACTTTTCCTTGTCCAGAGCATAACTTGAAAACTACTGGTTGGAATTCAAAACAACTTTATACAATGGTCAAGCACAAGAACTATAACTCTGTCCAGAGTAATTATAGAGTTATTGCCCTTTGTTACTTTTCCATTGCTTTTTTCTTGTCCAGAGCATAACTTTAAAATTACTAGTTGGAATTCAAAACTATTTCATACTATGGTCAAGTATATTGAGAGGAAGTGCAGTGCACAGAAACTGTAATTCTTTTCTTGACTAATTTAAAAGTTTTTGCCCTTTGTTACTTTTTATTGTCCAGTGCATTACTTGAAAATTAATGGTTGGAATTCAATGAAACTTTATACAATGGTCAAGGGCAGTGAGATGAAGTGCAGTGCACAATAACAATAACTCTATTTGGACTAATTACAGTTATTGCTTTTGTTACTTTTTTGTCCAGTGCATAACTTGAAAACTAGTAGTTGGAATTCAATACAACTTCCTACAATGGTCAAGCGCAATGAACGGAAGTGCAGTGTACAATAGCCATAACTCAATCTTCAGTATTTATAGAGTTATTGCCCTTTGTTCCTTTTCCTTGTCTTTCTGGACTTCTTACAGAGTAATCCAATAAAACTTCATCAATGGCCAACCACATTGAAAGGAAATGCAACATACAAGAACCACAACTATCTTTAATTGCCCACAACCATAACTCTGTTTCAATTCTTTACAAGGTATTCTGTTACTAGTAACATCTTCATTTCCAAAGCAGTCTTGCGGGGGGGGGGGTATTAATCACATTTAGTGATAGTTCTAGTTTACTTTGCAATACTAACTGTTACTATGATGTTTTTCACTTGCCCCTCACCATTGTGGGTTCGAATCCCATAAGGGACTTTGAATTCTTTCATGTGAGGAAGCTATCAAGCTAGCTTACTGAACGTTGGTGGTTCTACTCAGGTACCCATTTGTGCCTAAAATAATGCACGGAAGGGCACCTAAGGTCTTCCTCCACCAATAAAGCTGGAACGTCGCAATATGACCTATACTGTGTCGGTGTGACGTAAAACCCAATCAAAACAAAAAACTTAGATATTTTTGGATATAATTTTACAAGAAGTATTGTGTGATAGTATTTGTAAGTGCTAATTTTGTGATTTTTTTTGTAAGTTAATTATAATATTTTTGAATAATGTGATTGTAGACCCACCTGATGTAACCGTGTTGCAGTCAACAACAAATATAACAGAAGGTAACAATTTAACACTGACTTGTGATGCAAAGGGAGTTCCATCAGTCTATCGGTATAACAGTTTAACTCAAACGTGGAATGGAGTTCCTATACCTAACACAAACTCAGAGAAAATTGGCAAACCAAAATATAGTTCACTTTATATACCATCACTACAACTTCAAGACTCTGGTACTTACAGCTGTTTTGTTAACAATGGAGTAAATGCAACTGACTCTACTTCATCTGTTAAAATCAAAGTTAAAGGTAATTGTAATTTTATACTCTGGACAGTTTCAAAAATTGGGATCTTGGAATAACTAACGCCAGTCAATGATGGTGGAATATACTTATAATGTGTATGGATATGTTTCTACAAATATTCGTGCTTCATAGAATTTGTGGATGTGACCTTCGAAAATCATAAATTTGCACAGGGCGCTCAGGTGTTTTCAGTTGCAATTATCTGGTTATGCATTAGAATTTTTTTCCATATATCTTAAATCTGCATGGGTACAAGTTTTCAGGCATTTGCCTGAAGTTCAGGTTTTTTTTGTGCCCCCACTTTAGTGGCGGGCATTTAGATTTACCTTTGTCCGTCCGTCCGTCCTTCCGTCCGTCCGTTCACTTTTGTGTCGCACATAACTCAAAAAGTATTTGACCTAGAGTCATGAAACTTTACAGGACTGTTATCAGCATGTGTAGTTGTGCACCTGGGTATCTTTGTCTAGATAGTTTTTGTATTTATAGAGTTACTGCCCTTGACTAAGTAAAATTTTGCAATTTTCAAGTTGTGTCGCATGTAACTCAAAAAGTATTTGACCTAGAGACATGAAACTTTACAGGAATGTTGATCAGCATGTGTAGTTGTGCACCTGGGTATTTTCATCTAGATATTTTTAGTATTTATAGAGTTACTGCCCTTGACTTAGTAAAATTTTGCAATTTTCAAGTTGTGTCGCATGTAACTCAAAAAGTATTTGACCTACAGTCATTATCCCTCATGTACAGACTCAATCAAACCGAGTCTGCAATTCTTATGTTATTTTGTTGTGATTGATGGTTCCGAGGGATCACTTTGTTTCCAGAATTTTTTACAGGAATGTTGATCAGCATGTGTAGTTGTGCACCTGGGTATTTTTGTCTGGATATTTTTAGTATTTTTAGAGTTATTGCCCTTGACTTAGTAAAATTTTGCAATTTTCAACTTGTGTCGCATGTAAATCAAAAAGGATTTGACCTAGAGTCATTAAATCACACAGTTATTTCCCTTGACTTAGTAAAAACTGTTTCATTATGTTGTTATTTGTTCCTTGAGTGCTTGAGTTAGAATCAACCAACTTTACAGGAATAATGATCAACATCACTGAAATACAGGAATAATGATTCACATCACTGTAAAGCTATGCACCTGGAATTTTGCATGTGGATTTTTTTCAGTTTTGTGAGAGTTATTGCCCTTGACTTACAGTAGTATAAATTTGCAATTTTCCACTTGTTCATGCATAGCTCAAAAAGTATTTCACTTGAAGGCCTGAAAGTTTTCAAGAATGTTGCTCAGCATGTGTACTTATGCAACTTGGGGTTCGCTTGTCAGTATTTGTAAAGTTCTTGCCCTGTACTTTAGTAAAAGATTTTTAGTTTTCAAAAAATATTTGACCTAGAACAGTGGCATGGTGGGGGCACCCGTGTCCTATGGACACATTTCTAGTTTTTCTCTCTAAAGCTCTCTTTTTCTATATAAAACCAATTGAAATAATACTAAATTTAGCATTTTCAGGTTTACTGCTATTTTTAACTTGCATCCATGCACCTGTTATTGAACATTTAAACAAAGTAAAACTGAAGTGGCAAAATGTAACAACCAAAACTATACTAAAATGATGTATTAAATTAAAATTCATATTAGTTCAAACTCAGATATTATAAACAATCTGTATCATCTTAACATTAAGTATTGGTCCTCAATTCTGATACTAGTAACTTCGTCATTTCCTAAGCAGTCTTGCGGGGGTATGAATCACATTTAGTGATAGTTCTAGTTTGATTTTATTCAGGCTTCCTTCATTTAACATCCCTGTGGTGCAGGGGTAACGCGCTCGGTTAAGGTGTGAGAGGTTTGGAGTTCAAATCCCAGTCGAGGCAACTATATTTTTAAAGTGTCTTTTTTTAAGGAAGTAGCCACGATATGCAAGGATAAAGTGTGGCTGTCATAAAAAAATGAACATAAATGATTTTTTGATGCAACTCTAGTCATGCAAAAAATTCCATATGTATCAAACTCAAACTGTTAAGAGTAAAAAATCTAAATGCAGTGCTGCATCTCGGTGCCTTGTAAAATGGATTATAGTAGATAAAAATAAACTTATACAGGAAAATACATACAGATATACAGTACGATTTAGATTGCAAAGATCAGAAAATACCAAGAGCTTGCAGCCCTTTGATTAAAATTTGTCCGGATACTCCTCCTATACCACTAATATAGTTTCAAAGAAACTTTACAGGATTGATTGATAGCTCAAGTACTTGTGCATACTACATGGGTTTTTAGGTTGAATGATTTTTGGCTGAGTTATGGCTATCATGTGGTGACACATGTGACCAATGATAGCTCTTGTCTAAACAAACGCATTAACAAAACATGCATAATACTCTTTAAACAAATCAAAACCCAAACAGCTCATTGGCCTTAACTTACTTTAAGCTAAATTAAATAGCCAATAAAGACCTCTATAAACCTAAAATGATCAATAATCATTTGATAAAATGCACAGTGATAGGGCGTTTGCCACAACTTTTCCGCGCAACGTCAAAATATCATACTTCTGCCCGAGACACCGTATCTTTCTGGACAAAATAGTTATGGCGGGCTAATCGAATTGTAGGAAATAGCTTATAAAATACCTTACTGTTAGACATTGCAAACTTTTTTCAACGTTTTAATTATTTCATCGAATTTTGGAAACATTTCATCGTTAATCTAGCACAACACAATTTGCAGAACATCACATATTTCGAAGAAATAGTGTTTACAAAAGGTCGTGTCGACCTCAACATGACTTGTACTTATCACAAAAACCTGGGCTTTAACGACACTGTGTGTTTTTGCTATGACCTGACGAGCCCGTATATATATAATGGTTAAGCATAACATAAAGTTCCACACAAAAGGGTGTGTTTAAATTGTAAATTTTTTGGAATATGTGATGCAAAAAGTCTAACTGAGATGCATATTGGAGCACCGCACAACACTGAATTCTAACACCGCATTTTTATTCCGTTAGATTGATTATAACTGGCATTGTTTTCTTTTAAAGAAACTAACATATCTACTTACAAATACGTTTTATTTGAAGGAAGACTGTTCACTTTCTCTTTATTTAATAAAATGTTATTTTATGGAAGACTTGAAGGTCAAAATCCAAAATATCAGTTAGATAAGCGCAGTGGTCTCAATAGATTAGTAAGATGATCTTTTAATATATTTTTTTCAAATTTCTTCAAATATATAAACCTAACATGTAAATATCTCTCGTTGATCGACGTTACAGGAAAAAAGAAAAGAAAATAAATGCAGTGATTTAAGGACAAATAATGCGGTGTCCACATTTTACAGTTGTTCAAGTTGTACGGTGCTTAGAGTATGCACGTGGAAACATGAAAATCATACCATATATACAAAAAACAGGTTATTAAAATTGTGTAACTTATTCAAACGATTATAATGTACATATCTATATTGCGTGTTCAATGGTTCATATTAACTAAACGTTCTAGAAATGTTGGGGCAAATTTCATCTGTTTTCTTGTCGTTGCGGTTTTACATCATTTGTATTGACAAGTTACGTGTCTCCGGGAGTTGCGCGGTAAAGTTGTGGTCACGCTCTCCGTTGAATGTATTTACATGTATTGCCTTTAACAATTGGTTTATTCTGCCGTGATGCTGATCCTACGTCGTTAAAGGAAATTCAGAACAAATATTCAATGTTGTTGCATTATGGATAAATGACATAGTTTTTCTGCCTTTTGGAACTTGACTGCTTTACTGTGGTTATTTTTATGTTTCATTTAATCTTTGCTAATGTATTTCTTCGAATTTTAGCACCACCGTAATGAGTCTTGTCAGATGTTCAGGCTTGCCTTGGTACTGCACCGGTTCAATAGATATTCTTTTGTACGTAGCTTAAGTCATGATAATGGTTTCTTCTTTTGCTCAGTTGTTGTTTGAACTCGCTGAAAAACTGTTATCGGGTCTATCTTGTAAGATAAATACAGAAAAAAAACCACTTAATTTTAACCCATTTCTTTGTTTGTACTCCAGGATTTCCTAAAGTTCTCACAGGGCTCCTTACTTTCATCGGAAAAACTGGTGACGAAACAAATGTTAGTATTCAGTTCTACAGTTTTCCGGAAATACAGGATGTGATTTTCAAAAGTTCTGATGACAAGGTAATGAAAAATGACACAACAAAGAAACATATAGTATCACATCATGAGACCGTGGTGAAAGACAAGTTCTATGGAAAAGAGTCAGTATCGGCAGGCAGCATTACGTTTCGTGTTAAGTTCTGATTTTCATTGCTTGGTCTCTGTCTGACCTTTAGCGCAGGCTTGGTATATGAAAATGTATCATTGAGTTTCCCTCTTTGCATAATAGAAGAAGCTTTTATAATATTTTACGTTTCAGCATTGTTATGTTAGAGGCAGAAATCTATTTTTTTATTACCACTGTATTTGCTCTGAGCATATGATGTATTGTATTTAAAGATTATTCATACCTGGAAAAAATCCTACATTTTTTTCTTTTGTGATACTGTTTTTTGAATATTTCAATATTAATGTCATAATCCTTATTGTCCCTACTTTTGCAGAAAGGGGGATAAAAGAAAGGGCTCTTTCTGTTTGTTTTTGCATTTGTCTGTCTGTCAGCCTGTATGTCTTCAATCCTATTTTTTTGTTCCTAACTTGTCTTACATGAGTTGTAAATGAAAGTTTGGCAAAATTTAACATTATAAGAAGCGCTGTCAATTTCCTTGTCAGATGGAAGATAAGTTTGTGTTTTGTCCATTACTCACCTTTACACCTTAATTTAATGAACACTTCATCAATGGTCCATTTTTGCCTCTTTATCAACTTGGTTTAGGATGTTTGTCGTGTTTACATAGCTCATATGGATCAAGGAGTCAAAAAAACATAATTCTTGTTAACCTCAAGGAGGCAGCTGTTTCGCGTCAATATTTCTGGAAATTGATCAAATTTTTTTTTCTGATAATTTCTTGTAGTTCTGTGCTAGGTACATGGTTTGTCAAACTGCCTATAGGAATCTTGTTTACCACCTAGAGCTACTGTCTCAGTCTTAAAATCCGAAAATATGGTAGAATGGTTGTTTTGTGATTTCTAGATCACAGTATAATATGGGTTTCATATGGGTTCATATCTACGATCACGACCAATCATGGAAAACTTTATTATCCAGAGGCTACCGTTTTCTTTCAAATTCTTTGAATTGGTCAGAAGGTTTGATGGCAAAGATTTCTAGTTCAAGATTGAAATAAGGGTCACACTGGTTGAAAAAAGGTCAAACAGCTCTGATATAGAAAAATCTTTGCTAATCCTAGAGAGGCTTACTGTTTCGCTAAAATATCCCTTGTTTCCGATTTTTTACAGGAATGTTGATCAGCATGTGTAAGTTGTGACCTGGGTTATTTTTGTTCTGGATATTTTTTAGTATTTTTAGAGTTATTCCCTTGACTTGACTTAAAACATTGCAATTTTCAACCTTGTGTCTCATGTAACTCAAAAAGTATTTGACCTACAGTCATGAAACTTTACAGGTAATGTTGATCCGCATGTGTAGTTGTGCCTGCTTATTTGTCGGGATTTTATTTAGAAGTTCTCAGAAGTTATTGCCCTTGGACTTTAGTAAAATTTTTGCAATTTTTCAACTTGTGTCGCATGTAACTCAAAAAGGATTTGAACCTAGAGTCATGAAACTTTACAGGAATGTTGATCAGCATGTGTAGTTGTGCACTTGGGTATTTTTGTGTGGATTTATAGAGTATTTTTAGAATTATTGCCCTTGACTTAGTTAAATTTTGCAATTTTCAACTTTTGAAATTTTGCAATTTTCAACTTTTGTCGCATGTAACTCAAAAAGGATTTGGCATAGAGTCATGAAACTTGACAGGAATGTTGATCTGCATGTGTAGTTGTGCATCTGCTTATTTTGTCTGGATTTATTTAGTATTTTTAGAGTTATTGCCCTTGACTTAGATTTTTTTTGCAATTTTCAACTTGTGTCGCATGTAACTCAAAAAGGATTTGACATAGAGTCATTAAACCTTATGGGAAGGTTGCTCATCATATGTAGTTGTGCACCTTGGGTTTCGCTTGTGGATTCATCCAGTATTTGAAGAGTTATTTCCCTTGTCTTAGTAAAAACTGTTTCATTATGTTGTGTTATTTGTTCCTTGAATACTTGAGTTAGGACCAACCAATTTTACAGGAATAATGATCAACATCACTAAATTACAGGAATAATTATCAACATCACTGTGAAGCTATGCACCTGTGACTTTGCATGTGTATTTTGGAGTTATTGCCCTTGACTTACAGTAGTATAAATTTGCAATTTTCAACTTGTTCATGCATAGCTCAAAAAGTATTTGACTTGTAGGCCTGATAGTTTACAAGGATGTTGGTCAGCATGGGTACTTATGCACATTGGGATTTTCTTGTGAATTTATTCAGTATTTGTAAAGTTCTTGCCTTTTATTTTGTTAAAGATTTTTAGTTTTCAACTTGTGGCACATGTAGTCCAAAAAATATTTGATCTAGAGTCATAAAATTGGCAGAACAGTGGCGTCTGGGGGCACCCGTGTCCTATGGATACATTTCTAGTTTTTATTATATTTCATTGATAAATTTATTATTGCATGTGCAAATCTAGAGAGTTATAAAAATGTGCATTTTAAGTCCAGACCCATACCTTAAAGTAATGTGTATTAAATATAAAACTTCCGGTGGGGGACATTGGTCACTCTGTAACAAATTCTTGTACACAGAGGAATTATATTTTGGAGAAAAATATCTTTACAGGTGAACCTTCAATACCAACAGGATTTAACTATGAAAAAATAGATGGTATACACTCATTGTCTTGGGTAAGCGGTTTTAATGGTGGAAACCGTCAAACTTTCATTATTCAGATGTCACTTTCTGACCAAGACAGCTGGCAAAATAGGACATCAATTACTGAAGAGTTGGGTGTGAAGAATTTTATAGTTTATTCTGTTAATATGTCTGATTTAACGCCAGGAACATACAAAGCAAGAATATATGCATGGAATAAGAATGGATATTCGGACTATGTCATCTTAAATGGAACAATTACAATTACAAAACAAGAACCAGGTTAGTATAAAATGCTACATGATGTCTTTTAAAATAACTTTCCTTCACTTAAGTTGCTAAAACTGTTTTGGTCTGTTGAACAAGATGGCTTCAGATCTAAAGATAAAAAAGTTTAAACAGCATCTCCATAACTAACAGTTGGATTTTGATAAATTTTTACAGGAATGATCATCTGATGGTCCCCTTTAAAATTGCTTATTTGGTTCTGGTCTGCTAAACAAGAAGGCTACAAGAGATAAAAGTAGAAAACCTTTAAATAATATATCTCCATCATATTTGTTTGGTAGATTTTAATGACACTGTACAGAAATGATAAAAAGGAAGTTCTTAACAAAATTTGTTCAAATGGTTCCGGTCTGACAAGTCTTATCATGGCTGTTACAGCAAGAAATAGGAAAAGGTGTTAAATGACATCTTATTCTCAATCATCTTATAGATTTTGATGAAACTTTACAAGGATCTCTTAGTTCCTGCAGGTTAGGTCTTTAAAATTGACCCCTGGTGTTGCTTTGAAGTTTGTAATACCCAAGGTTAACCCATTCATGCAATAATGTCCGGGATGTCTGGGAAAGTCCCGGAAAGAAGGTGTCTGTCCCGGAGATGATTTATGTCCAGACAAAATAAATCTAAAATAGTATACTTTGTAGTCAGAAATTTTACATTTTTATGCCCAGAAGGGAGGCATAATATAATCACGCCGTCTGTTTGTCTGTCCATCCGTCTGTCCCACTTCATTTGTGTCCAAACTGTAACTTTGTCATAGTTTAAGGGATTTGAAATACTTTGGCACAAATGTCTACCACATAAAGACGATGCGTTGCGTCCAAGAACCGTGTTCCTACCTCAAAGGTCAAGGTCACACTATCATTTTGAAGTTTCACATTATCGCAATTAGAGTAAACAGGTACACACATTCGTGCCCGGACTGTAACTTTGTCATGCATCAAATGATTTTAAAATAACTAGGCATAAATGTCTACCACATCAAGACGACATGTCGCGACAAAGACCCATGTCTCTACCTACAAGGTCAAGGTCACACTGATAGTTTGAAGGTACTCATTCTCTCGAGAAGAGTTTGAAGATACACATTCATGTCTTGACTGTAACTGTGTCATGCATGGAAGGATTTTAAAATAATTTGGCACAAATGTCTACACATCAAAACAATGTGTCATGCTAAGGTTCATGTTCGTCCTTGTGTCCCCACTTACACAACAATCATGTCCAGACTGTAACTTTGTCATGCATTGAGGGATTTTGAAATAATTTGGCACAAATGTCCAACTCATAACAACATTTTGTCTCGTCCAAGAACCAAGTCCCTTCTTCAAAGGTCAATGTCACACTTATATTTTGAAGGTTCATGCTATCACAGTTAGAGATTACAGGTACAATAATACAAAGAGCAATATTTAGCAATTAGTTACTTTCATTCTCTTTTTATGCCCCCGTCATATAATGACCGAGGCATATAGTGTTACCCTGTTCCTTCATTCCGTCTTTTTGTCATTCTGTCTTTCCGTCATTCTGACATTCCGTCATCATCAGTTTCTGTTCATTATCTTAGTAACGGTTGCACACATTCAACTCAGATTTGACATATGGATATGTCATGAGAAAATACAGGTAAAGTTCGAATTTGGTCATGGTCCAATGATTTTTGGCAGAGTTATGCCACTTACTATGAAAGTAATATGAAATTTTCAGTTTCCATTCATTATCTCCACAACGGTACAACACATTCAACTCAAACTTGACATTTGGATATGTCATGAGAAAATACAGGCCAAGATAGAATTTGGTCATGGTTCGATGATTTATGGCAGTTATATGCTCCTTTTACTTTGAAAATAATATGAAATTTTCATTTTCTGTTCATTATCTCCACAACAGTGCAACACATTCAACTCAAACTTGACAAATGGATATATCATGAGAAAATACAGGTCAAGTTCGAATTTGGTCATGGTTTGATGATTTTTGGCAGAGTTATGCCCCGTTTACTTTGAAAATAAAATAAAATATTCATTTTCCGTTTATTATCTCCACAACAGTACATCACATTCAACTCAAACTTGACATATGGATATGTCATGACAAAAAACAGGTCAAGTTCGAATTTGGTCATGGTTCGATGATTTTTGTCAGAGTTATGCCCCTTTTACTTTGAAAATAAAATGAAATTTTCAGTTTCCGTTTGTTATCTCATCAACGGTACAACACATTCAACTCAAACTTGACCTATGGATATTTCATGAGAAAATACAGGTCAGGTTTGAATTTGGTCATGGTTCGATGATTTTTTGCAGTTATGCCCTGTTTACTTTGAAAATAATATGAAATTTTCAGTTTCCATTCATTATCTCCCCAACGGTACAACACATTCAACTCAAACTTGACATATGGATACGTTAAAGGAATGCGCAGGTCAAGTTCGAATTTGGTCATGTTTCAATGATTTTTTGCAGAGTAATGCCCCTTTCACTTTGAAAATAATATGAAATTTTCAGTTTCTGTTCATTATCTCCCCAACAGTGTTACATATTCAACTCAAATTTTACATATGGATACGTCAAAGAAATGCGCAGGTCATGTTTGCATTTTGTCATGGTTCGATAATGTTTGGCAGAGTAATGCCCCTTTAACTTTAATAAAAGAAATTTTCATTTCATATTCATTATCTCCCCAACAGTCAAACATATTCAGCTCAAATTAAAGATATGGATATGTCATAAGAATGTATTGGTCATTTCGAATTTGGTTATGGTTTGATGATAGCTGACAGAGTTATCCCTCATGAACTTTGAAAAAAAAATCAGAAATTTTAAGTTTCCGTTCATTATCTCCCCAATGGTTGTGCACATTCAACTCAAATTTGAGATATAGATACATCTTAGGAATAAGCAGTTCAAGTTTGAATTTGGTCGAGTTCAATGATTTTGGACAATTTTATCTTTCTTGAATGTTGGAAAAATTTTGAATTTTCAGTTTCAGCACTCATACTTTTGTGGAAATGTATGTAGCCATTATTTTGGCTACAAATATGCAATATGCAATTTACAAAAGGTTAAAACTGAATAATTTCAGTGCCTTGAACATTGTATAAAAATGGTTTGTGTCAACATTGAATAGTTTTAAGGGCTTTGAACTTAAAATGAAAAAAATAATTTGTGCAAACAAATTTAGAACTAAATATTATAACATCTGAAATTTTGGCTGCATGCGGGGGCATCTGTGGCATGATGACACATTTCTAGTCTTTTCATAATACCTGCATGCTTAAGAAACTTTTTCGGGGGCATTTGTCACTTGGGTGACAGCTCTTGTTATGTAATCTTATTAACAAATTTTTATTATAAACTATTTTAGAACGCTAATAACGAATGATTAACCCCTTACAGTATTGCAATGGTGATACTAATTCTTTGATTGGTATATCTATGTTCCCCTTCCAACAAACAATTATCGGCACTAATTTTGATCTGTTAAAATATCAATTGTTTACCCCCTGTGGCTTCCTGGGCAAAGGTGTCATACACTGTAATTAACAACTGGCCAGTATAAATTTAATCCGCATGCAGGCAGATATTAGTGGTCAAACACCGTGGAAATTACCGCTCAATATGAGGTGATGAAATCTTCAGGATTCAGCGAATGTTTCAGGTAAACGACATGGCTAATTGTCCTAACTTAACATAGCTTTATTATAAGCCCGAAAGAATTTCGGACATATTATGTTATAACCCCTGGCGTCCGTCCGTCTGTCCGTCCGTTAGCAATTTGGTTTCCGGAGCATAACTTAAGTTCAATTTGGCCCACAATATTCAAACTTCATAGGATGATTGTCCATATTGGGTAAAAGACCCCTATTGATTTTGGGGTCATAAGGTCAAAGGTCAAGGTCACTATGACCTTAAAACTGAAAACAGTTTCCGGAGCATAACTTAAGTTTCATTTGGCCTACAGTGTTCAAACTTCATAGGATGATTGTCCATATTGGGTAGAAAACCCCTATTGATTTTGGGGTCACAAGGTTAAAGGTCAAGGTAACTATGACCTTAAAACTGAAAACAGTTTCCGAAGCATAACTTAAGTTCCATTTGGCCCACAGTGTTCAAACTTCATAGGATGATTGTCCATATTGGGTAGAAGACCCCTATTGATTTTGGGGTCACAAGGTCAAAGGTCAAGGTCACTATTACTTAGAAATTGAAAACAGTTTCTTGAGCATAACTTAAGTTCCATTTAGCCCACAATATTCAAACTTCATAGGATGATTGTCCATATTGGGTAGAAGACCCCTATTGATTTTGGGGTCACAAGGTCAAGGTCACTATAACCTTAAAACTGAAAACAGTTTTTGGAACATAACTTAAGTATCTTTTGGCCTACTGTATTTAAACTTCATAGTATGATTGTCCATATTGGGTAGAAGACCCCTAATGATTTTGGGGTCACAAGGTCAAAGGTCAAGGTCACTATTACCTTAAAACTGAAAACAGTTTTTGGAACATAACTTAAGTATCTTTTGGCCTACTGTATTTAAACTTCATAGTATGATTGTCCATATTGGGTAAAAGACCCCTATTGATTTTGGGGTCACAAGGTCAAGGTCACTATAACCTTAAAACTGAAAACAGTTTTTGGAACATAACTTAAGTATCTTTTGGCCTACTGTATTTAAACTTCATAGTATGATTGTCCATATTGGGTAGAAGACCCCTAATGATTTTGGGGTCACAAGGTCAAAGGTCAAGGTCACTATTACCTTAGAATTGAAAGCAGTTTCTGGGGCATAACTCAAGTTCCATTTGGACCACAATATTGAAACTTCAAAGGAGGATTGTTATTTGAAGGAGGTAATACTTTATTTAATTCCCATGTTTTACAAATGCTTCATCTTTACTAAAAAAATCACTTTCGGGCATATAATGCTCCACCTAGCGGTGCTCTTGTTCTATTATGTGACTGATTGAATTAACGATGCCTAAATACTTAAAAAAATTAGAAAAACTTTTAATAATTATTGTCGTTTTGTCTTGTTTATGTTGTCATTAAATTTGCAAGTTGTAAATACTGGTAATATAGGTTGTATGCCACTATGTAAATTTATAAAAAATAAGTTTGCTGATCAATGCGCCACCTCCAAATGAAAAGTGTCCCGGAAATGAGTCTAAAAATTATGGCATGTATGCTTAACCAAATTTATATTTCCTGCTTTGGCTCCATATGACCTATACTGAGTTTGTGCATCATAAAACCAAAGAAACAACCAACAGAAATGATTATTTGGCAGTCCTTTTCTAAAGTTGCGAGAATTAGTCTGATCTGCTTAAGAAGATGGCCACCAGAGCTAAAAAAAAGTAAAATGTCTAAACTGCATCTCCTCCTTAACTGTAAGGTTGATTTTGATAAACATAAAAGAATCATCTTAGGATAGCTCCTTTAAAATTTGCTCATTTGGTTTTGAACATGATGGCCACCAGAGCTAAAAATAGAAAAACCTGTAAACAAATTATCTCCTTCTTAACTTTTTGGTAGATTTTGATGAAGTTATACAAGGATGGTCAATGGGTTGTCCTTAAAAAAATTAATCAAATTGTTCCAGTCTGTTGAGCAAGATGGCAGCCAGAGCTAAAATAGGAAAAATGTGTTAAATCAATAATACAATAGATTTTGATGAAATGATCATTTGTCAGTACTTTACTAAATTTGTTGATATTGTTCCTGTTATTATTTTTCATTTTTAGTGGTTAGGTTATGTTACATTTCTTATGATTTTGTCTAAATATAGAACATTCACAGTGATTTTATTGCATAATAACACACACTTTCGGTCCTTTTATGTTCAAAAGGGAAAAGGGCAGGTCGTGTTAGAATATACAAAAATGTAGTTTAATGTCATATAAATATGAGAGATGTCTGGAAAGTTATTAGACAATGCTATAAAGTTATTATAAGCAGTCATATCAATATGGAGATTTTATATTTTGCTTAAGATTTTATTTGCTACATATTTTTAAATTAAAATAAAATGAAATTGTTTTAGAGTAAAAAATGAAGAAGTATTTGAACTTTCCGGATATCAGTCGAATACAAACCTGTGGTGTAGATTATATTGTTCTAGCCATCTCTTTGCACTTCCTCTTTATACTTAATTCCTTGAAATTTTCAATAACTTAATTATTTTATTATTAACTTGTTATTAATCAATATATATTTTTATTATAATATCTGAACATAACAATTTCATGTAGGCCAAACAGGACATGACCTGTCTTTGATTGCATGTTGAGTTATTATTATATTTTGCAGTAATGGAAATAATTCTTGAATAAATCATTAGAAAATGCTATTATGTTGAGCAATTTAAGTGGGACATTGACCTAACAATGACCAAATCATTTCATTTTACTAAAATTGCTGTAACTTTGTCTTTAAGTGAAATAATAGTTAATAGTAATCTATTGTTTAGTATAGTTTGCATACTATTTATTTTTGCGCCCCCACTTTAGGGGGGTGGGGCATTTAGATTTACCCTTGTTTGCTCAGTAATATGACAATCATCACACTGGCCATAGCTTTCACAGAAGCGGTGGATAAAACATGGCCGTTTGCTATTGTCGG
Organism: Ruditapes philippinarum; assembly: GCF_026571515.1. Classification (NCBI taxonomy): domain Eukaryota; kingdom Metazoa; phylum Mollusca; class Bivalvia; order Venerida; family Veneridae; genus Ruditapes; species Ruditapes philippinarum. The sequence continues at coordinate 187,551 of NW_026859981.1, forward strand.
TAAGTATATGACTGAATTTTGCTTTATGTTTTAATGTTTTACTGGAAACACTCTGTGAGACTGGAGCCTACATATGTACTTTTTCAACCTATTACACGGACATGGTGCAATTCATTGCCGTTTATGCAAACACTTCTGTACTTCTGTACAGTTTGATGAGGGAACGCCACTTTTGCCTAATTTTGGTTAAAACACATACAAATGTGTGCAAAACGACCCCATAATACAACGGCATCACTACCGTCTCCGTGGTCGAGGGGTTAGAGTCGATGACTTTTAATCCAGTTACCTATCTGGCGTGGGTTGGATCCCCGGGAGATGCTTTGGTAGTTTAGCGCGGAGGAAGGTAGTCTAGTACTGGTGTAACTCTCCAGGAACGATGGTTAGGAAACTACCCGCCTATATGACTGAAATACTGAAAAGGCGTAAAATGAAACAAACAAACAAACAACGGCATCACATCGAATGAATGATACTTCAAAAATTAACCATAATTTTGAAAATTGGGAAATGATTATTGCCTGTTTTTAATAAATGACAAAAAATATTTTCGTCGTAGACGGAGGTGGATTCAATTGCAACGCAGTGCGGTGGGCCCGATACCAATCTATGAGCGAGGTTTGGTGCACCTTTAACCGGTTTAAACTCCCCATCAATATTTATGCTGCTGATTGTTCCAAGGCGGCGCCCCTCTTTGTTCCTCAGATGTTTGTCTATGTTGTTTGATACTGTTTCGGTGACACTTTTGTGTCTCTTGTTGTTTTCTCGTCTACGGTAAGTATCTTCCCCTTTGCCCCAATTTTTTTATTTATTCTATTTATATCCCCTCCCTCCCCGGGTCTCAGGGCACTTTCCCTTGTGCCTTTTGACTTTATGGGCCTAATATTCAATCATTTATTTGTTTTCTTTTAGTTCCTTATCAGTTTCTAATTACTTATTCTTAGGTAGTGGTTTGCCTGCCCGTACTCTGCCTTATGCCCTTCCCTGTTTTTGTTTGGGGTCCTCCTGGGCTCCTTGCCACTGGCTCTTGTTACTGGGTCGGGTGGGGGCTGCGTTCCTTGAACGCAACCTTCCCTTGATGATCTTGTTTATCATATTTTGTATATTTTAAGAGTTTAACTTGACGTGACGAACTTTTCAATTGAGTACGGTCCTTTTCTTACTTTGACATCTGAGAAACATGTTTATTTGATGGCTAAAACGATATTAATTATTATATGTACGCTCGTACAAATATATGTCCGAGGTCCACTTTCATTTTTCTTCCATTGAAAATTACTTAAGCCATAATTATCATAGAATAATCCACGTTCAACCTTGGAATTAAAAAGACCGTAAGTTCCAGGTTCAACATTTTTTGTCATCAAGACATATAAGAGATACTCGTAAAGATAAACAGAACATGCTTCTTGAATACGAAAAACAACCTCAGTTTTTAATGTCACTGTGTTATATTACCATATAGATGTCAAAGTAAAAAATGAGCTGTACTCAATTGAAAAGTGCGTTACGTCAAGTTAAATTCTTAAAATATACAAAAATGGTATCGGTACCCACCGCACTGTGTTTCAATCGAATCCACCGCTGTCTGCGACAAAAACGTTTTTTGTCATTTGTTTTATAAACAGGCAATAATAATTTCCCAATTTTTCAAATTATGGTTAATTTGTGAAAGTATTGTTCATTCGATGTGATGCCGATGTATTATGGGGTCGTTTTGCACACATTTGTATGTGTTTTAATCAAAATTAGGCAAAAGTGGTGTCCCCTCATCAAATTGTTCAGAAGAATTTGCAAAAACGGCAATGAATTGCGAAAGCTATGACCAGTGTGATCATTAAAGGATGTTAAAAAAAACTTTATAGTTTTGGGTCTGTAGGACAGTCAACAAAATGTAAACAAATTATATTTTTAGTTTTATTAACTGCAGCTCATTCAAAAAAGCATCATCACATGAATTTTTTACAGCACAACTTGATAAATGAATGCATTTTATATTTTAGGAGAGGCACCATTTCCAGTTGGTATTGTTGCAGGAGTTGTGTCATCTGTTGTTGCTCTTGGTATTGCTGCTGCAATTGGATTTTTTGTTTTAAGAAGATTAAGAACAAAAGGTAATTTTTTTATGCCCCCACTCGATGGAGGTATGGGGGACATTATTAGGATTTGCACTTCCATGCCTGTGTGCATACATTCCAAGTGTAGGTAACTAGTACTGGTAAACTGCTTGACAGTCTGCCCAGGAACAATGCGGTGGTTGAACTGTGCTCTAGTGAATTCAATGTGGCTTACTGTGGTGATCCGGAGTGAAAACTACCAACACCACATCCATGCTTAATTGAAAAGATAGTATTTAAGAAAAGTAGCCGTAACTGTATTTTAACGTTTAATATAGGTTTGTAATACAGTAAGTACCAAAATTTTTATCTTGAATCAATTATTTATTATGGCATTTGTATCGGAGCATTAGACACATCTGCACATTGACTTTCATTTAAAATGCTGAGTAATGAGACACTCCTGCATTGTGGCAAAATTGTACAGAAACAATAACTACTTCTGTTCCTCTCATTTTGTTGTTGTATTAATGCCGTGGCATAGCATTTTTAGCTCACCTGTCACTTTGTGACTGGGTGAGCTTTTGTAATCGCTTTTCGTCCGGCGTCCGTCCGGCATCCGTAAACTTTTACTTTAAATGACATCTCCTCATCAACCACTAAGCCAATTTCATCCAAACTTCACAGGAATGTTCCTTTGGTGGTCACCTTTAAAAACTGTTCAAAGAATTTAATTCCATGCAGAACTCTGGTTGCCATGGCAACCGAAATCATAAACTTTAAATATCTTCTTCTAAAAAAAACCCAAAGAGCTAGAGCTTAGATATTTGGCATGAAACATCTTCTAGTGAGTGTCTACCAAATTTGTTCAAATAAAAGCCCTGGGGTTAAAATTGGCCCCGCCCAAGGGGGTCATTGATTTTCCCTATATGTATATAGTAAAAACTTAAAAATCTTCTTTTAAAGAACCCAAAGAGCTAGAGCTAAGATATTTAGCATGAAACATTTTCTAATAGATGTCTACCAAGTTTGTTCAAATAAGAGCCCTGGGGTCAAAATTGGCTCCGCCCCAGGGGGTCATTGATTTTCCCTATATGAATATAGTAAAAACTTAAAAAACGTCTTTTAAAGAACCCAAAGAGCTAGAACTAAGATATTTAGCATGAAACATTTTCTAATGGATGTCTACCAAGTTTGTTCAAATAAGAGCCCTGGGGTCAATATTGGCCCCGCCCCAGGGGACATTGATTTTCCTTTTATGTGTATAGCAAAAACTTTAAAATCTTCTTCGAAAAAACCTGAATAGCTAGAGTTTAGATAATAAGCATGAAACATCTTCTAGTAAGTGTCTACAAAGATTGTTCAAATAAAAGCCCTGGGGTCAAAACTGGCCCTGTCCCTAGGGGTGTCATTGTTTTTAAATATATGTGTAAGGAAAAAACTGAAAAAAATCTTCTTTTGAAAAATCTAACCCAACGAGCTAGACCTTTGATGTTTAGCATGAAACATCTTCTAATGGGTGTCTACCAAGTTTGTTCAAATAAAAGCCCTGGGGTTTAAACTGGCCTCGCTCCGGGGACTTCAGGGCCATCATGGCCCTCTTGTTTCACAAATGCAATCTTGTTTCAAATTTGACTCCTGTTAACAACAATGTGATATGCAGAGCCCATGCTGCAGCTGTACTGCTTCAAGGTCATGGTGACAAAGGTTAAATTTCAGACAATTTTATGTCAATGACAATAAAATCTATACTCAATGAAGTACTTTCTTCAATCTTAGCTCATATGATAGCCTTTTAAAATTTGATGCATGGACTTAGATAGAAATTTAAGGCTTAATGATAGTTGGAATATTTGTTTTTAGCTCACTTGAGGTTAATGTCCTCAAGGTGAGCTTTTGTGATGGCCCGTTGTCCATCGTCCGTCCATGCGTGTGTCCGTCCGTACAAACTAGAGCTACATTATTGGGTTTGGTCTATTGTTCTCATAACAATAGATGTCTTTGAAGTCATTCATTCCGTTTCTCTTGTGGGGTTATTTTCTGCATTGTTGGGTTAAAAGGAACAAAAGAAATAACAAAAGAAAACCCCATAATTAATGTAGCTCTGGTAAGAATGTTCGTCCGTGCTTCAACAATTTCTTTACATAACTTCTCCTCCTAAACCACGTGGCCAAATTTGTTGAAACTTTGCAGGGATGTTCCTTGCATAAAGCTCTACCAAAGTTGTTCAAAGATTTAATTTCCATAAAGAACTCTGGTTACCATGGCAACCAAAATATTTTCTTTTAAGAATTTATTTTAAAAATCTTCCTGTAAAAAACCACACGAGCTTGAGCTAAGATATTTGGCACGAAACATCTTCTAGTGAATGTCTACCAAGTTTTTTCAAATAAAAGCCCTAGGGATTAAATTGGCCCCTCCCCGGGGGTCATTGATTTTCCTTTCATGTCTTTAGTGAAAACTTAAAAAATTTCTTGTAAAAAACTGAAAGAGCTAGAACTAAGATATTTGGCATGAAACATCTTCTAGTGGATGGCTACCAAGTTTGTTCAAATAAAATCCCTAGAGTCAAACTTGGCCCCGTTCCGGGGGTCATTGATTTTCCTTATATGTATATATTGAAAACTTAAAAAAATTTCTTGTAAAAAACTGAAAGAGCTTGAACTTAGATATATTGGCATGAAACATCCTCTAGAGGATGTCTACCAAGTTTGTTCATATAAAAGCCCTAGGGTCAAAATTGGCCCTGCCCCGGGGGTCATGGATTTTCCTTACATGTATATAGTGAAAACTTAAAAAAAACTTTCTTGTAAAAAACTGAAAGAGCTAGCGCTTAGATATTTAGCATGAAACATCCTTTAAGTAGATGTCTTCCAAGTGTAGTAAAAAAAGCCCTAGGATCTCAAAATTAGCCCTGCCCCGGGGGTCATTGATTTTCCTGTTATGTAGATAGTGAAAACTTAAAAAAGAATTTTGTAAAAAACCAAAAGAGCTAGAGCTTAGATATTTGGCATGAAACATCTTCTAGTGAAGCCTACCAAGTTTGTTTAAATAAAAGCCTTAGGGTCAAAATTGGCCCTGCCCCAGGGGTCATTGATTTTACTAATTTGTATATAGTGAAAATTAATAAAAAAATTATTGTAAAAAAAACGTCAGAGCTAAAGCTTAGATATTTGGCATGAAACATCTTCTAGTGGATGTCTACCAAGTTTGTTCAAATAAAAGCCCTAGGGTCAAAATTTGCCCTGCCCCGGGGGTCATTGATTTTCCTTAGATGTATATAGTGAAAAAATCTTCTTGTGAACATCCAAAAGAGGTAGAGCTTAGACATAAGGCATGAACCATCTTCTTGTGTATGTCTAAAAAGTTTGTTCAAATAAAAGGCCTAGGGTCGAAATTGACCCTGCCCTGGGGTCATTTTCCCTTATCAGTGTATAGTAAAAACTTTAAAAAATCTTCTGAAAATCCAAAAGCACTAAAGCTAAGATATTTGGCATGAAACATCTTCTAGTGGATGTCTACCATGTTTGTTGAAATAAAAGCCCTAGGGTCAAAAATAACCTGACCCAAGGGAATCGAAGTTGACAGTTCAATCCCCAGCCGGGTCAATGTTTGTTTTCCTTCTCTTTTTCTTTCATCTTTTTATTAGCTCACCTCTCATTTAGTGACAGGCTGAACTATTCAATTACATGGCGGCCACAGCTAAAGTTAGAAAACAACAACATCTAAACTACTGGTTCAATTTTGAAATAAATTTACACACAAATTTCAATGGTGACATAACACAAAATAACTTAGATTAAACTGTCCCTTGTTTTCAAATTGTGCTTCTTGGGTGAAACGGGGCTCCAGTTTGACCTTTTGACCTTTTTCTCAGGTCAGTGATCCAGGGCCCAGAAAGGGCCCTCTTGTTTCTATGAAAGCACTAGTTTGTTTTGGCCACCTTACTGGCCCTCTGACTTTGAAATGAAAATTTCTTTATACAAGATCTGAAATAACAGCTGAATACATTATAGGTGGAAAAATAAACCTGATATGAAGCAAATAATTGTGTGCTGCATAGTTTAGCAAAAATTATTGCCTCATGTCCTTTGTCCATTATTGCGCTTCTTGATATAATTTAGAAATAATTCTTCAGATTAAAATATGTGTATTTTTGTCAATGATAGTCTCTATTCTGTTGGAAGAATTTTAAGTTCTTTTGATATGCTGAAAAAATGTGTTGCCTTTCCTCATTACTTTATCATACATTGTAACACTTGTGATTGTATTTTCAGATGAAAGCCGGTCAAAGTTAAACAGTCGGTAAGTTTATTACTATTGATAAGTGAAATGGAATTTTAGATAGATAGGATGAGGGTTTTGTGAGGATGTATTTAGGAAGCTAGCGCTCATCTTGGAGAATGTCTAAATCAGAAAAAAAAAGTGAAATTTCTCTTTGATTAAAATTAATATTTTGTCAAATTATTTTATGAGAAACGCTGAATATGCATTATAAACAATTTATGTTTAGATATTTCTGAGGAAAAATCCGAAAAATGCTGATTTCAGTAACAGATATTTGTCCACAGCCTTTAATCTCCTGAAGATGAATCTTTGCATATAATGATGTTATCATACATTGTTGGGATCAATACTAAATTCTCTTGGATAAGTACACTTTTGTCAAACCTTTATTGGACTTGTCTGATATAGGCTTTGCAGCAGTGTGAGAATCCAATAGAATCAGCATTGCTCTATAAAAATTAATTTAAAATGGTTTCTTTTAATTTCAATGTTTTAGACATTTTGACAGAACTTTGTAACTTCAAGTGAAATACAGAACTGATACAATTTTTATGCCACCGTAGCATCTGCGATGCGGTGGCATATAGCGATTCACCTGTGTGTGTGTTTGTATGTATGTTTGTGTGTTCTATAGATTATATAGTGAACTTAAAAAATCTTCTTGTGAAAAACCACTAGTCCAATTTCAACCAAACTTGACAGGATTGATCCTTGGGTGAAGGGCTTCAAAACTTGTTCAAAGAATTTCATTCCATGCAGAAATCTGGTTGCCATGGCAACCAAAAGGAATTATGAGAATAAATTTAAAAAATCTTCTTGTAAAGACCCACAAGGCCTAGAGCATAGATATTTTGCGTAAGGCATTGTCTGTTAGACCTCTACCAAGATTGTTGAAATTATAGCCCTTGGGTCAAAATTGGCCCCGCCCCGGGGGTCATTGATTTTCACTATATGTACATATAGTAAAAACTTAAAATACCTTCTGTCTGAAGGTACAAGGCTTAGGGCTTTGATACTTGGTATATGATATTATCTATAGGTACTCTACCAAAGTTGCTCAAATTTTGCTTCTAGTGTCAAGATTAGCCTTGCCCCGGGGGTCATTGGTTTTCCTTATATGTATAAAGTAAAAACTTTAAAAAATCCCCTTCTTGAAATTGACAAAGGTTAGAGGTTGGATATTTTGCATGAAACATAGTGTAGTGAACCTCTAGCAAGATGGTTCAAATTATAGCCCTTGGGTCAAAATTGGTCCGCCCCGTGGGTCATTGATTTTTACTATGTACATATATTAAAAAATTAAAGAATCTTATTTTCTGAAGGTTCAAGGCTTAGAGCTTTGATATTTGGTATATGATATCATCTATAGGTACTCTACCAAAGTTGTTTAAATTTTGCCACTAGTGTCAAAATTAGCCCTGCCCCGGGGGTCATAGGTTTTCCTTATAAGTATATAGTAAAAACTTGAAAAAAATCATCTTCTCTTAATTGACAAAGGCTAGAGGTTAGATATTTTGCATGAAACATTGTGTAGTGAACCTCTAGCAAGATAGTTTAAATTATAGCCCTGGGGTCAAAATTAGCCCCGCCCTGAGGGTCTTTGATTTTCAGTCACTATGTACATATAGTAAAAAATTAAATTTTTGTCTGAAGGTACAAGGCTAAGAGCCTTGTTATTTTGTATATAATATCATTTTTGGGTCCTCTACCAAAGTTGTTTAAATTATGCCCCTAGTGTTAAAATTGCCCTGCCCAGAGGCGATAGTTTTCCTTAAATGTATATAGTAAAAACTTGAAAAATCTTCTTTTGGCATGAGACTTTGTGTAGTGAACCTCTAATAAGATTGTTCAAATTATAGCCCTGGTGTCAAAATTGGTCCCTCCCTGGGGGTCATTGATTTATACTATGAGCATGTAGCAAAAAATTAAAAAATCTTATTGTCTGAAGGTACGAGGCTTAGAGCTTCGATGTTTGCTTTATAATATCATCCATAGGTCCTCTACAAAAGTTGTTCAAATTTTGCCCTTGGTGTCAAAATTGACCCTGCCCGGTGGCATTGAATTTCATTATGTAAACAGAAACTAACACTGCGAAAAAGACATGGATATACGGAAGTGTACGGAATTCCGTATATCGTTAATATACGTGTAAGAATACGGGAAACTTGAAATACGGAGATGTACGGGACCGTATATTATATCAGTCCGTATATGACTAGTATACGAACTCCGTACACTCGTAATATACGGGAAATTTGATGTACGAAGTCCGTATTTTACTAATATACGGAATTTTTATGACAAGTCCGTATATTACTAAAATACGAAATTCCGTATTCGTGCAAATACGGATTCTGTATATAGAAATAGCGAATGATACCGTCAGTGCGACATCCACCTGTAGCATGCAGACGCGGTATTCTAGCTCAATACCGCTGTGTTTGCTTTTTAGCATACATCCGCAGATAAATAGCGAATACTTTACCATTGCGATTGATTACTATTAGATAGTACTTTTTTGTATTTTGCATCTATGGTGAATCATGTTATTTTGTAATTTCTTTTTCATTATCATTATAATATTTTATAATGATGAGCCAAACATGAGAAAATGATAAAGTTGAAATTGTGATGTTTAAAACATGAATTAATTATATTAAAATCGTGAAACTGTGAAGTTGAAATCGTGAAAGTTAAAATAATTGTGAAATCACGAAGATGAAATCGGGATTGTTCACACAACATTTAAATTTTACGTTTATATATGTCACATAATATAACACATGTACTTGCATATGTAAAAAAAAATCAACAATGATATCTCATTCATTCATTCATTCATTCATTCATTCATTCATTCATTCATTCATTCATTCATTGAATCAATCAACCAATCATTCATTCATTTATTCATACATTCATTCATTCATTCATCACTCATTTATTCTTATATTTATTTATTTATTTTTATTTATTTATTTATTTATTTATTTATTTCAGGAAACATAAAGATTTGCGTTTTTGTACACAAGTTTCGAATAGAAATCTTATGAAGTTCCGACTTCCCCAATTTTAATTCTTTTCGCGCGGTCTCATTTATGACATAATATTGTGTAATAGCCACGTGCTGTATTGCGATAATCGAAGCCAATACTGATTAAGCCGGATATTGATCCGGATATTGATCATAAACGCAGCAGGGTATAACGAGTTTCGGTTTTCTCCGATTACGTAAGTTAGCGCAATTGGTGTTGAATGTCTTAACGGTAATTTTTACTGTTAATTTCTAATATAATTCATGTACGAAATAAAGGAATTAAAGTGTGATCTCATAACCGAGTCTCTATATTTTGTCTCATTCGTATACATACATTTCTATGTGATTTTGTTCCAGATATTATAAAGACTATAACCTGACATATTAAAATGAAACAGACATAGCTGCTGTATTCTTTCAAATGTTTTTGCAGCGTCGTGTTGTTGTTATCCTTTTATCTGGCGGAATTCGTAATTTAAACAAGACACAATTAAGTTATTACTATACGTCAAAATTCTTTGGCAGTGTGTAAATCATATCAGTCAGTGATACTGAAGAGTTTTTTGTTCTTAAGAGAAATAACGTTGAGTGTAATGTACTTGGTAAGAGACTTGTAATATTATGTGTACCTACATGAAAAATTTGGCAGGTAGTTTCTTTATCAATCAAATCTATCATCTCCAAACATTTGATGATTGTTAATATAATGTATATATGTTGATGTCATACACCTTTTGTTATTTTGTATGTTTTGTGTCCTCATCGGCTTTAAAGCCTATTTGAATGAAATGTAATAATCTACTGCATAATAGAAACTGGGACATGATATGAATAAAGTCCCAAACAGAACAGTTATTCCATTAGAGCAGATAATGAATTAAAGTTATTTTTTAATATAAATACTGAGCTTTCAACACACATACATTTATTTAATTACAGTTGTCAAACTAAAATATATGATAAATTTTACTATTAATTATCAATCCTTTATTAAAGCAATTTAATATTTTAGAATTTTGACAATTCGACTAAAAAGGAAAAGAAATATAAAAAGTACATTCTCTTGATAAGTTATTTTTTTTAATATTATTTTCATGCTTTACCCGCTTATTGTTGTTATAACAAAAATTTGTGTAATTTATGAATATTCTTAGCGCTTCTAAAACGTCTTTTATTATTATCATAAATATTATTATTATTATTATTATTATTATTATTATTATTATTATTATTATTATCATCATCATCATCATCATCATCATCATCATCATCATCATCATCATCATCATCAATATTATTATTATTAAAACACACATACATTTATTTAATTATAGTTGTCTAACTAAAATATATGATAAATTTTACTATTATTTTTATTATTATTATTATTATTATTATTATTATTATTATTATTATTATTATTATTATTATTATTATTATAAAAAATAAATAACCGATTAAGCATTAGAATCAATGTTTTGCCTATGAAAAAGTATCAATGGTTATGTCATACATGTATGCAAAGTTATCGTTTATGGATACATGATATTTCCTATTTAATATTGCATTATTTTGACTTAGTATGCTGGTTTCTTCCGCATTATCACGGACCTTAATATAAATCCGTGGCATTATTAATGCTAAATGCTTAATTACACAAACGGTATCTAGGCATATCACGCGTTTTCAAAACAGCCAATGAGTTTGAAGCGTTGGTTTTGTATGACGTGAATCCTATCAACCAATCAGAAATAGCGCGGGCGAAATGAAAAAAGAAAAACGCGATTGGAAATGGATGGTTAATAAAATTCAGAATATTGCAAAACAAGGTAGGTTAAAAGTTATTTTTTATCGTTGTAATATCAATATGCGATCAATAGAATTGTTGCATTTTGTGAACAACTGCTTATTTCAGGTTAAACTGATTTGTTTTTAGAAAACTTTAACACTTTTTAAATCTGTTTCGCTATCCAATATGGCCGCCGGATTAGATAATTAAAGCAGGGATATATCCCTAAATTTAGACTGGGAGGTTACGAGTTTGATTTTGATTTCTAAACTGTATCTTGTGGTTTGAAAAATGCAAAAACAACAAAATGAAAAGGGCATTTCTTAAATACGTTAATCATAACTTCCCTTTTGGGTAAGAAAGAGACGTTAAAATTTACGACATTTAAACATCGAAGATGTCAAGGTATTACAGCCCCTGGACATGGTAGTACAAAAGGATTAATCAGTGTGTGTGACACGACCTATGTATGCTTGATTGGTCAACTGAATGGACTTTATAATCTTCAGCGATCTCAATTATCACTTAAAATCAGGGGTGCGAGTCAGTGTGCAATAAATTTAATCAATATAATAACAAAAATTATGAGATTGAACAGATTAACATATTTTAAAAGAAAATTGTTTAGTACTTCTAAAAAATATGTTTATAAATTTTAGATAAAATCGTCTTTCTCAGTCTTGATAATTCAACGAGCAGAATACTTGTTTTATATTCGCAGTTTTTATTTTTTTATACAAATCCCTATTATTTGATGCAAATATAAGTCACTTTAAAGACTCCGCTCTTTTCATTTTTATTCACTTTTTTTAAGTTTCTGTACACATTTTTCTATATATTTCTTATTTATATTAACTATAATTATATAAATGAATACAAATCTGAAACAAAAATAGCAAACAAATATTTATTTTTTCATTTAAATCATTATACATTTAGATGAATAAAAAATGACAATATTTGTCAGAATTTTTTATTTACATTAATACAAAGAATGACAGATAAATATCTGCATGATTGCATGTTATATGACCGACAGGTGTTACGTTTAAAAGTTACGTGTTAATTCACCTTTTACCCTTGGTGTCAAAAGATATGCTTATTTTTACATTGATACGAAGCTTAGTGTCGGTGTAAGAATTTTAAAACTCGTGAATATAAAATATAGCGACGAACCATAAGTTTTAAAACGGTTTTGTTTGTATTGTTTTAGCATATATATAATAATTAGCAAGATCGAGTTTACTCGCCATTCAGGACGGACAACTCTTTTTTTGTTCATTCGATATTCTTGGTTATTTATCTACGTTGTTTAGGATAACCCAGATTTTAAATTGTATATACATGAACTGAGTTTTCAACATTTACATTGGATTTTTTATTGGACAAGTTAAAATTTAAATATTTTTTCTTATTATAATTAAAACACTTTGTTTAGTTTTTAAGATAAACATTACGCATAAGGTGATATCGCATGGGTCAGTCACAAACACGCGCCTGTTTGAGGAAACAGTTATTTAATATTTGTTATACATAAATTTAAACGCTTGAAAAACTGTATAGAGCCTTTGTACATTAGACAATTTTTCGACATTCCATATTTTGACTTATATTTCACATAAAGCGATATGCTGGAACATACGATATAGTACATCCCAGGCGATATGGTAACACACGCACGCACGCACGAACACACAAACATACATAACTACACATGCACATAAATGTGAACACGTTCCTACAGTATTAACACTTTCGCACATGTGATCACTTATGAAATATTTTCAATGTGCTCTTTATCAGTTTATGCTGAAGTTATATTATCATTTTTCAGGACAGTGTACAGCGTGTTTAAATCTTCCAGAAATGCAGCTGTGCCCTCTTTACAGCAATTATAGATGAAGCAAAGTATGGTAGCAAGTAATATAGATGTAAGTTCACGTATATACATTGTTGTATTTTGTGAATAAAATAAGACAATTACACGGACGTACTGTCTGTAAAGAAGAGTTACCCAGACTCATATATTCCCATCCGTACTGACATCATGTGTTTTATTCTTTCTCAAGGCAAAGTCAAATTTCCTTAATTACACGCATTTATTTTGACATGAATGAATGTGGTTAGTTATAAATACATTGGTTCTCTTTTATATCTTGTTGGCGGAATGATGTCACACTTCATAAAATGATGTCAATTAAGGCATATAAGCATTTTGCAGCGCATTTGAAAATGCTAAAACATCCTTGCTTTTAATATGAAAAAATCAAATATATAAAATAGAAGAAACAACTCGAACACACACAATTGTTTGATATAGATGCACTGTGCATGCGACTTTATTTTATTAAATTAGTTTTCTTTTCTTAAACATATTACTGTATCAAAAAATATAACTTTTATATATGAGCCGTGTCATGACAAAACCAACATAATGGGTTTGCGACCAGCATGGATCCAGACCAGCCTGCGCATCCGCGCAGTCTGATCAGGATCCATGCTGTTCGCTATCAGTTGCTTTACTTGTTATAGGGTCTGTATGCGAACAGCATGGATCCTGATCAGACTGCGCGGATGCGCAGGCTGGTCTGGATCCATGCTGGTCGCAAACCCATTATGTTGGTTTTGTCGTGACACGGCTCATATGTTAATGATAGTAATTTTTTTAAGTTACTACGTGCATAAGCGATAAGTAGGCCGCTTTGATAATGTGAGAGTGACTCTACATTTTCTTTTGTGCATGTACACTAAAGTTAACAACCTTTGTCTGAATAGGTAAAACAGGGTTTTCACAAGCGAATATTATGTAAGATAAGAAATAGAATTTGAAATGTCTTGATGGAAAAGTTAGTAAAGTCATTCGAATGTCATACACATTAAATTTTATCACGAGTTCGAGCCTCACAAGTTGTCGCACTTTTTTGCGTTTTTCTTTCCATATATTTTTTTAAAATTTTACATTAAAAAAATGAATTGGGATAGAAAGGTAGTTTTGTTATGATATTTAATAGTTTAGACATACATGCACGGATGATAGTGATTTTTATCCTGTATAGTGTGTAGTTTGTAGTAGTCATAGTACTTTTGCAGTGCAGGAGTATTTCGTGCAAACTTAACTATAGTTGAAACAGTCTGTGTACAGTATCATGCATTCCGTATAAGTTTGCACCAACTTGCTAAATAGGGCTAAATGTAGCTACATTTAAAACAAAATGAGAAGTTAATAGAAAATAGCACAGCATTTATAATCTTTACAATAGATGATACAAAACTTTCATACTTGATTGATAATTATAAAGCAATATTTTTGGGAAAAAGGCGAATCCGAGCCTAGCTGTCTTGCATTGATATTTACCACAACCTTACCTACTGCATTACGCTGAGAGTTGGTAAATTTGTTGATAATTTGTTTTATATAGCTAGCCTGTTTGAAGATAATAAACACAATATGATAGCTGTTTTACACCTGGATAGTGGACTTGACCACCTCGTCACTTAATTATTATACTAAACGCACAGTACTTGTGCGCACGTGAAACATATGGCGTTGATACGTAAATGTTTCACGTGCGCACGTAATACTGTCGCATTCGCATGTAGTAACTAAAATATTTCCTATGTTATTTTATGCAATTGTCACATATGATACATATATTTTATTATCTGAATTTGATTTCATACTATCAGATTAATGCTATAGGCAAGGGAGAATATTTTGATTTATAATTTTTGTGAGAATTATCACTTTATTTTTAGTGATGGCACACTGTAAGAGATTTTATTGTCAACTTACCTAGTTAAACAGTCTTAACAATAAAAAAAATATTAATCTACACTAGTGTCCATTGAAGGTATTCATTCGTTGCTGTGAAGTTGTGATGGAATAGTTTTTGAAAGAATTGAAACTGAAACAAACAATAATTCAAATTTGTTAAGATTTACGTTTTTATATAAATGAGAAGTATAGCTGGGTATTCTGCCTTTTACTTAACTGGATATCATTGTGCAAACACGGATCTACACCTGAGTAGCAAATATCTGTACATTTTAAACCTTTTTTTCCCCAAACGAATTGACTCCTACTAACGATACTAATATACATCGTAAAACGATCAAAAAGATTATGTCAGCACTTTTCCCAATGCAATGTTATTTTGTTTAAATATATTTTAAATCAATAAAATACTCTTTACATAGAACAAAGATACCATTATAATTTATATTACGAGTGTGAAATATATGTATTCGTAAAAGTTTCATAACAAAAACATATAACTTATCATCCGTCATAGATTAATTATTTCATTTAAATCCTGTGTAAATGATTGCTTATAAATGACATCTTTATCCTAATAATATAAATAATTTTGAAATTTGAGTAAGAAAAAAAATTGTATATATGTATACGCTTAAAAAAATGCTTGTGTATAGTCTTTTTGAAAGTTGTGATAACTATTTCATGACATTATTTAAACAGGATTTTAAACTCTCTTCTTTCAGATACACACATGCCGAAGAAGATTGTAATATCTGGAGAAAACATTTCCTACGTCACGAAATAGACACCGTCACACTGGTCTACGTATCATTCCTATAGATGATTGATATATTTAACTGCTTTTAAGAACAGTGTTTGAATGACGAATTTCTGTGAATACGGATTTTTAATTTTAATGATTATTATTAAAACTTTCCGTAATTATCAATTTGTGCTATGGACTCATTTTCCTAAAATAATATGTGAATGTTAACACGAACAAATGATATGAATATCTTTAAAATGTTTTATGGGTGTAATATAAGTGGCTCATATGAATCATTGTTAAGATAAATCGAAAAGAACTTCAAGTTAGCATAGTTTGTTCTAGATTTAAACAACATGCAATTCATAAAGGTTACGGCTTGAAAATATCGAAAAATGTACATGTATAATTCGATCTCTGAAGAAAATATCGCGGTGCGGATGTTCTGCACTGTGATACGTATTTTATGACTCTGTATCGCAACATGCCGGTATATCGCCTTTCCGTTGCAACGCTACATTAATGTGTCCCTCTGGAATAAGGCTTACAACAATATATGACTATTGTAGCGAAGACATGTTTATTTTGTTTTATATATGTATACATATTGAATATATATGTTTATGAAATAATAAATATTTAAGAGTGACTCGATTTGGTTTTTACTTTTAAATTATTATTTGAAATACTTCAATTGTGAAGATAAAGTTTTTAAGCATATGACTACAATTCCCATTCACAATGTGTAATCAAACATGTTCTATTGTACAAGCCTGCATTTCGGTCATGTAAATGCATGCTTTTGATGATATCTGTACCTTCTTTTATCTCGAAAATACAGTTCTGTATACCCTTTGTACAACTAAAAAATGCAATTCCGTATATCCCCTGTATATATAGAAAATACGATTCCGTATATCTTCTGTATATGTAGAAAATACGATTCCGTATATCATCTGTATATGTGGAAAATACGATTCCGTATATCATCTGTATATATGGAAAATACGAGTCCGTATATCATCTGTATATGTAGAATATACGGTTCCGTATATCCTTTGTATACGTAGAAAATACGAGTCCGTATATCCTCTGTATACGTAGAAAATACGGTCCCGTATATCCTTGGTATATTTATAGTATACTAGGGATAACAACCTTGATAAAGTCCGTATACGGGATTTTATTCTCCTTATACCCCAAACATACGAACAAATATACGTACATGTATATAGTGCAAATACGGAATTCCGTATATGCCTGATGCATATACGGACTTCCCGTATACCCGGTGTTCCCTATACGGACTCGTATACTTGGTCCGTATATTCGACAAATACATCCCGTACACGCCCGTATATGTCAAAAATACGGGACCGTATATTCCCGTATATCAGTATATTTTTCGCAGTGTAAAACAAATGTTTTCTTAATTGGAGAAAGAAGCAGCTTATTTGACATGAAATATTATTAGGTGGACCTGTATCAAGATTGTTTGAATTAAACCCTTGGGTCAAAATTTTGCCTTGCCCAAGGGGATATTGACCTACTTTCTTGTCATTTGATGGACAGCCATGAAATTTGGACTATGTGCACAGTTTAGGTGACCTAGAATTTGATGTGACCTACTTTCTTGTCTTTTGGTGTGCAGCCATGTGCACAGATAAAGATGTAAAGTGAACTTTGATATCAGCTGGCATAGTGTCTTACTGTGTTGTCCCTTGATGTACAGTCATGGAATTTTGGCCATGTGAAATATGACCTTCCCCACCAAATTCACTAGACTCTACTGCATTGATAGATTCCTACTCTGATCTTTTATTTGAATAACAATATATTCTAATAGACAATAAAAATTAGATAGGTCAGTGATCTTTGCATTATGGCAATCTTCAATTGTATAGAAACAAAAAAAATTTGTTCTATTGTTACTTTGCACCCCATGCACAGTTTCAGATGTTAAATTGAACAATCTAACACTATCGGATTTTTTCTATATAAACAAAGAGGGCCGGAAGTGTTCATTATTCTACAACAATGCACTTACCATTCTTATTACCTCCCTGTGTATTTTCAAACTGAGACTTTTACGGCGCCATTTTGTTTAAAAAATCTGATAAATAAAAACCTTTCTTTGTCGAATTTTGTTTACGAAACTATCTAGAATGAAAAAAAATGGTCTACCTAAGAAAATGAGTCCGAACACCAATATCTTTAATTCAGTTGTTAATGCTTTACAGATGTTTAAAAGGTTGTGATGTCACAATGTAACGCCAAATGACACATGCAAAAACAAATCAAAATGCTATTTTAATGTCACAAACAAGTTAAATTTCACATTTATTTCACTATTAATATTTTGAATTTCGCTTGAAAAATATAGAGTGAAATAAAATTAACAAAGTTTTATCGACGTTTTCAAAATTCTTTATTCTCAAAATGTTTCTACACACAGTAGATTTAACGACAGTTTTTTTTCTCAATCAATTGGAACAGCCTTTTCTATTGGATTGGAACAGCCTTTTTTATTGGAAACTCTGATTTAACAAATTTAACAGCCAAACATAAAGTCCAACTATATAATAATTTTTTTTTCTTGATTTGTTAGAATGGAAATAGATTGGCCTTTGTGATTATATTACTACGCATTTGAACTCAAACCGTGCATTATTCTACAACAATGCAGTCAGAATTAATATCTATTTCTTATTTGAACATTATGGAAATTATTCATTCTTGGTGAAAACAGGAAGTGTAACTAGACCCCCCTATTGAAGTTTTTTAAAAAAGGAAAAATCTTCTTTTTAAAGATATGTTTAAACTTTTATTTGTGTGCTTTTAAAAAAAGTCAAATACTTGAGCGCTGTCCCACCCAGTGGTGGCTCTTGTTGTGATCTTTGTATCATAGTTATGCTCTGTACTTGCATAAACATGCTTTTATCAAGTGATTTGTATTATTTAGTGGGTATATCTTTTCAACTCATTTGAATGTTTTTTTCACTTTGTGTGTTTATATTTCTTATAGGTCTGGTACAGGTGATGAAGACTCTGATGATGAAGATGAAGGTAATAATTATCTTCCAGTTTTAAGCTTCTAAATCCTAATTAAGAGATTGGCAATTTTGGAAGACAGGTGTTTGTGTGGTCAAGCACCAAACAGGTGGTTTCATGTCATTAAAGAAGTGAAATTGTAATGAAACTTTATACATATCAAGCTTAAGTGGAAATCTAGTTTAGGATTGCTTTTTTACCCACTAGATCATCATTACTGAAAATAGAAAAAAATGGTGTCTAGACTAGAGTTATGAATGATATATTCTAAACAAACTTGATACAAAGCATTATAATATGGAGACTTTGCTTGGATTTTAGTCCCTCAAGGGGCAATGCCACAGTTACTATGTGGGCCTGTCCCACAAAGTCATGGTCATCACTGTAAAACAAAAATATAACACCCAAGCATAAATAACTTAGCACAAGTGTTTCTCTATCTATTTGAAGTTAAATAAGAAAAATATTTCAAGAAAATAAACATAGAAAACATATTACAGCTTTTAATACAGAGGTATGCATATGTGGCCAATAATGCTTCAGTGCTGAGTGAGTCCTTTAGTCATGTTTAAAAAATAAAGGCTATGAAAAATAACAGAATGTTTTGTGAACTTTAAATATCAAGTGTTATAAGAATATTTATTTAAAGTTACGGTGAAAATAAAAAGGAATACTAGTAGTAAAGCTACCATAAACAGCCAAGAACATTGAAAACAGTAGTAAACATCAAACAGTTCTCAGTATCTCAGAAAGTTTAGGTAAACACAATTGTCTTTGCTAAGAATTTCAAAAGACATTTTATGTGTGTCTCCCAGTAGTAGTTTGCTTGACACCAGGCTGTAAACTTAACAGTGACAGAAACATATTAATATAACAAAGCGTAGTCCTGACGTTGGAACATAGGCTCCATTGCTTTACAATGTAGTCTTAAAGTTTGTTCTGTGTAAACAAACAAAACAATATAATATATATGATTTTTTTGCATGTGCCCTCAGCCATGGTATATTTACCAAACATATTGGGGGCGGGGCAATAGGAATTACTTTGTCATGTCCTGTCCCATCTTGGGAAGACATAGTGATAATAATTTAAAACTTGGCATATCAAGCAATATCGCAATTGCAAAGTTGACATTTTCACTATTTCAGTTGCAGATATAAACATTAGAATATTAGTTTTATGACTTCTTGCTCAAGTTCCAATAAAGGTCACCAAGCCTAGAAACCTTGTTCACATTCTAGAGGTAATATTTTCAGCCAAAATATTCTGCACATTTGTCAGAATGGTTGTTTTGATGATTTCTAGCTCTAGTTTAAACACAAATAATGCAGGTCAAAAGCAAGTTCACAGAGACCAAAAAAATTCTTATTATTATAAAGGTCATATTTTTGCCCAAATATCCTGAAATTGGACAGAAAGGTTGTTTGTATGATTTCTAGCTCAAGTTCACATATGGGTCATCTAGGGTAAAAGAGGCAACACAGCCAAAAGCCTTGTTAACACTACAGATGTATTTCTTTTCAACCAAAATATCCTTGATATCTGTTAGAAGATTGAGTTAATAATTTTTATGCTCCCTGAAGGTAAAGCATATAGTCACCGCCTTGTCTGTCCGTCCTTCTGTCTGCTGCCTTGTCTGTCCGTCCGTCTGTCTGTCCTGTCCGTACAAACCCAGAGGTACTTGTGTGACTTAGAAAAATGGATAACGGTACATTTCCTTTGATCCTTTTCATTCCGTTTTCACTTGTGTGTCTTTTTTTAGCTCACCTGTCACAAAGTGACAGGGTGACATTTTGTGATGGCTTTTCGTCCGGCGTCCGTCCGTCGTCCGTCGTCCGTAAACTTTTGCTTCAAATGACATTTCCTCATAAACCACTAAGCCAATTTCATCCAAACTTCTCAGGAATGTTCCTTTGATGGTCACCTTTAAAAATTGTTCAAAGAATTTAATTCCATGCAGAACTCTGGTTGCCATGGCAACCGAAAGAAAAAACTTTAAATATCTTCTTTTAAAGAACCAAAAGAGCTAGAGGTTAGATATTTGGCATGAATTATTTTCTAATGAGTGTCTACCAAGTTTGTTCAAATAAAATCCCTGGGGTTAAAATTGGCCCCGCCCCCAAGGGTAATTGATTTTCCCTATATGCATATAGTAAAATCTTAATAAAAACTTCTTTTAAAGAACACAAAGAGCTAGAGCTTAGATATTTGGCATGAAACATCTTCTAATGAGTGTCTATAAAGTTGTTCAAATAAAAGCCCTTGGGTCAAAATTGGCCCCGCCCCAGGGGGGTCATTGATTTTCCCTATATGCATATAGTAAAAACTTAAATATCTTCTTTTAAAGAACCCAAAGAGCTAGAGCTTAGATATTTGGCATGAAACATCTTCTAGTAAGTGTCTACCAAGTTTGTTCAAATTAATGCCCTGGGGTCAAAATTGGCCCTGCCCCAGGGGGTCATTGATTTTGTCCCTATATGCATATAGTAAAAACTTAAAATATCTTCTTATAAAGAACCCAAAGAGCTAGAGCTAAGATATTTAGCTTGGAAATTCTTCTAATGAGTGTCTACCAAGTTTGTTCAAATAAAAGCCCCGGGGTCAAAATTGGCCCCGCCCCAGGGGGTTATTAATTTTGCTATATGCATATAGTAAAAATTTAAAAAATCTTCTTTTAAAGAACTCAAAGAGCTAGAGCTAAGATAATTAGCATGAAACATGTTCTAATGGGTGTCTACCAAGTTTGTTCAAATAAAAGTCCTGGGGTCAAAATTGGCCCCGCCCCGGGGGGTCATTGATTTTCCTTATATGTGTATAGCAAAAATTAAAAAAATCTTCTTTGAAAAAACTCAAATAGCTAGAGTTGAGATATTAAGCATGAAACATCTTCTAGTGAGTGTCTACAAAGTTTGTTCAAATAAAAAGCCCTGGGGTCAAAATTGGCCCTGCCCCGGGGGCATTGATTTTCCTTATATGTGTAAAGCAAAAATTTAAAAATCTTCTTTTAAAAAACCCAAATAGCTATAGTTTAGATATTAAGCATAAAACATCTTCTAGTTAGTGTCTACAAAGATTGTTCAAATAAATGTCATGGGGTCAAAACTGGCCCTGCCCCAGGGGTGTCATTGTTTTTAACTATATGTGTATAGTAAAAACTTAAAAAATCTTCTTTTAAAAAACCCAATGAGTTAGAGCTTAGATGGTTAGAGAAGGGGCTATATACAGGTGAGCGACCTCTGTTGTTAAGGTATTTACTACAAACATCAAATATATATTTGTTATTATTACACACATGTTGTGTGACAAGGTCTATAACTTTAGTGTATTATTTCCAGAATTTTCCCCCTTGAACTTAGAATTTATGTTAACAACAATAACTTCTTGTCATAACTTTCTTTTATAATTTTGTATTCCTTACTGCGTCCAGTATTTAATAAGTAGTCGAGCTCCTGTGACAGCTCTTGTTATACTTTGAACTTTGTCTGGAACATAACTCTAAAATTATAAGAGATATCAACATGAAACTTTGTAGGTAGATAGATCTCATTGGATGAAAGTGCAGAGCAAAAGAACCATTACTCTGCTCAGCCCTGTTTTTATGCTCCCCGAAAATTTTCAGGGGAGCATATAGTCGCTGGGTTGTCTGTCCGTCCGTCAGTCTGTCCGTACAAACCCAGACGTACTTGTGTGACTTGGAGAACAATGGATAACAGTAAATTCTCTTTGATCCTATTCATTCCGTTTTTACTTGTGTGTCATTTTTTGGCCGGGTTGCACTGGTGCAAATCCGGGTTATAGTATGGTGAATGTTGGGCGGCAGGCGGACGGGCCGTCGCTTTCAGGGAAAAAACTTTCGTAACAGTTTTTTCAGCAACTACTTATCACAGCCTCTTGATATTTGGCATACAGCATTAACATGTGGTCCCATACCGTGGATTCAGGTCTGTCGCTCATCCACTTCCTGTTTGCCGACTTAGTTAGATTTTCTACATTAATGCTCAATGGTAGGAAATTTTCGTAACAGTTTTCTCAGCAACATTTGGAATACAGCATCAACACATGGTCTCATATAGTGGGATTCGATTGCAGGTCTGTCGCTCATCCACTTACTGTTTGCCGACTTAGTTAAATTGTCAACATTAATGGTCAATAGTAAGAAATGTTCGTAACAGTTTTCTCAGCAACTACTTATCACAGCCTTTTGATATTTGGTATACAGCATAAACACATGGTCCCATACATTGGGATTTGATTATAGGTCCGTCGCTCATCCATTTTGTGTTTGCCAACTTAGTTAAATTTTCGACATTAATGCTCAATGGTAGGAAATTTTTGTAACAGTTTCTTCATTAACTACTTATCACAGCCTTTTGATATTTGGTATACAGCATTAACACATGGTCCCATACCGTGGGATTTGAAACTTGAAATTTTATAAGCTCACCTGGGCAATGCTCAGGGTGATCTATTGTGATGGCCCTGTGTCCGTCGTGCGTCGTCGTGCGTCGGGCGTCGTCAAGTTTTGAACATTAACAACATCTCCTCTGAAACCAATGACTGCACATCAACCAAACTTTACAGAAATGATCCTTGGGTGGTCCCCTTTCAAAGTTGTTCAAATGGTTCCAGTCTGTTGCATATGTAGGACATAGGGCCAGAAAAGGATTTCAAAAAACACAAAATTAAAAAATCTTCTTGTCTGAAAGTACATGGGCCAGAGCTTTGATTTTTGGAATATGGTATCATCTATGGGTCCTCTACAAAAGTTGTTCAAATTTTGTCCCTAGTGTCAAAATTGGCCCCGCCCCGGGGTGTCATAGGTTTTTCCTTATACAAAATGTATGTATATAGTAAAATCTAAAAAAAATCTTCTTCTCTGATTTGGCAAAGGCTACAGATTAGATATTTGGCATGAAACATTGTGTAGTAGACCTCTATCAAGATTGTACAAATAATGGCCCTAGGGTCAAAATTGGCCCCGCCCGGGGGGTCATTGATTTTCATTACATACATATAGTGAAAACTTGAAAAATCTTCTGGTCTGAAAGTAAATGCCCTAGAGCTTTGATATTTGGTCTATGGTATCATCTGAAGGTCCAATACCAAAGTTGTACAAATTTTTGTCCCTAGTGTCAAAATTTGCCCCACACCGTGGGTCATAGGTTTTTCCTTATATGTATATTGTAAAACCTAAAAAAATCTACTTTTAATTTTTATTATTTAATATTTAATTAACTTTCAAGTTTGTTCAAACAAAAGCCCTGGGGCTTAAACTGGCCCCGCTCTGGGGGCCTATATATAGGTGAGCGACTTCAGGGCCATCATGGCCCTCTTGTTTAATTAAACGCCTGTTTCTATTTAACAATATTCAACGGCGTTGTACAGTACATATAAATAATAAGAATAAAATTGTGAATGCATAAGAGTATGTGGATCAACCTCAAATGAAATAAAAGCTTTTACATACAATTCCAATGAACATATTTTTATGCCCCCGCCATATAATGGCAGGGGCATATAGTGTTACCCTGTTCCGTCATTCTGTCATTCCGTCATTCCGTCCTTCCGTCATCATCAGTTTCCGTTCATTATCTTAATAACCGTTGCACATATTGCAGTCAAATTTGACATATAGATATGTCATGAGAAAATACAGGTCAAGTTCGAAATTGGTCATGGTTCAATGATTTTTTGCAGAGTTATGCCCCTTTTACTTTGAAAATAATATGAAATTTTCAGTTTCCATTCATTATCTCCCCAACGGTACAACACCTTCGACTCAAACTTGACATATGGATATATCATGAGAAAATACAGGTCAAGTTCAAATTTGGTCATGGTTCGATGATTTTTGGCAGAGTTATGCCCCTTTTACTTTGAAAATAATATGAAATTTTCAGTTTCTGTGCATTTACTCCCCAATGGTACAACACATGCAACTCAAACTTGACATATGGATACGTCAAAGGATGTGCAGGTCAATTTCAAATTTGGTCATGGTTCAATGATTTTTGGCAGAGTTATGCCCCTTTCACTTTGAAAATAATATGAAATTTTTAGTTTCCATTCATTATCTCCCCAATGATACAACACATTCAACTCAAACTTGACATATGGATATGTCATGAGAAAATACAGGTCATTGTCAAATTTGGTCATGGTTCAATGATTTTTGGCAGAGTTATGCCCCTTTTACTTTGAAAATAATATGAATATTTCAGTTTCCGTTTATTATCTCCCCAATGGTACAACACATGCAACTCAAACTTGACATATGGATACGTCAAAGGAATGTGCAGGTCAAGTTCAAATTTGGTCATGGTTCAAGGATTTTTGGCAGAGTTATGTCCTTTCACTTTGAAAATAATATGAAATTTTTAGTTTCCATTCATTATCTCCCCAATAGTACAACACATTCAACCCAAACTTGACATATGGATATGTCATGAGAAAATACAGGTCAAGGTCAAATTTGGTCATGGTTCAATTATTTTTGGCAGAATTATGCCCCTTTCACTTTGAAAATAATATAAAAAATTTCAGTTTCCGTTTATTATCTCCCCAACAGTTTTACACATTCAACTCAAATTTGACATATGGATATGATTTTGGAATGCGCAGGCCATGTTCGAATTTGGTCATGGTTCAATGATTTTGGCAGAGTAATATGCCCCTTTCACTTTGAAAATGATATGAAATTTACAGTTTCCGTTTATTATCAACCCAACAGTGTTACATATTCAACTCAAAATTGACATATGGATATGTCAAAGGAATGTGCAGGTCAAGTTGGAATTTGGTCATGGTTCGATGATTTTTGGCAGAGTTTTGTCCCTTTCACTTTGAAAATAATATAGATACATCTTAGGAATAAGCAGTTTAAGTTTGAATTTGGTCGTGGTTCAATGATTTTGGACAAACTTATCTTTCCTGAATGTTGGAAAAATTTTGAACTTTCAGTTTCAGCACTCATACTTTTGTGGAAATGTATATAGCCATTATTTTGGCTACAAATATGCAATATGCTATTTTCAAAAGGTTAAGACTAATTTCAGTGCCTTGAACATTGTATAAAAATGGTTTGTGCTAACATTGAAAAGTTTAAAGGGCTTTGAACTTAGAATGAAAAAAATAATTTGTACAAACAAATTTGGAACTAAATATTATAACATTTGAAATTTTGGCTGCATGCGGGGGCATCCGTGGCATGATGACACATTCTAGTTTTAAAAATTGCAGAGACCATAAAATGATAAAACCGATTGAAATAAACTATACATGGAGCATGAGATAAGATTATTTACATACATGTAACTTGATTACAAATAGATTAAAAAGAATAAAACATTCATTTATATTGCACATTCATCACACTGTCAGTCATCAGTTATACGTTACTCATGTTTATCTCATTTCAGATTTTAAAATAGTGAATCAAACTTTCTGAAAAAATGTGTTTTAAGATTTCTCTTAAATACGTCAATATTATTAGCTTGTTTCAACTTTTTGGACCAATAGTTCCGAAACTTCTGTCACTAAATGTTTTTCTTTTATTGAATGGAATAACGAAGCAGTTCTCAGAGGTTTTAGCTGAACATAGTCGGGTATTTGGTACTTGTTTGGTTAGGAGTTTAGAAAGGTATTTTTGAGCATGACCGATTGAACAATTGTATACAAAAGTCAAAATTTAAATCCGATTCTAGATTTGATTGGCAACCAGTGAAGGTCGAACAATGCTTGCCTTGAACTGTAAAATTTCTTTTGTTGTAGACCTAACTTAGCGCACATGTTTTGAATATGTTGCAATTTTTTCAATTCAAAATCGGATACACCATAAAGAATGACATTGCAATAATCCAAGTGTGACATTACGAGTGCTATAACTAGTATTTCAGCTGCTTCTTTGGTGAGGTATTTTTTGACACATTTATTCTAAGATAGTTTAACATTGCAGTACGGCACTTTCGTTTGACATGTTCCTTGAAATGTAGTGTTTGGTCTAGAAATGCGCCTAAATATCTAATGGACTCCTCGGAGTTGATCTTATCTCCGTTAATACAAATGGATTTTTGGTGACACTTTTCGAGTTGTTGAGCACTTCCGAATGTTATGAATTCTGTTTTCTATGAGTTCATCTTGTGTTTTTTAGCATTGTTGATATCAATCGCACCATTTTCTAATTCAGCGATTGCAGAAATTTCACTAATTTCTTCAGTCGGTTTAAAACGTTTGGTTGCAGTATGGTCATCAGCGAATCCATACACCGATAATCCAGATGGAATCACGTCAAACAAGGTTCCCGCATAGGTTAGGTAGAGCCAAGGCCCTAAACAACTACCCTGGGGGACACTGCACTCTAGATGCCGTGGAGCTGAGACCGCCGAGTTGACACACACGCGACAGCCCCTCGGACGAAGGTATGAATCAAGCCAGCTGAGCACTGAACAGCTCACGCCGTACTGCTTCTGTAGTACGTCGAGGAGTACATCATGATCCACAGTGTGGAACGCGGCATTGAGATCAATCGCAATTAGCGCTGTAACTTCTTGTTTTTCCATGGCTGCCAACAGATTATTAACTAATCGCAGTAGAGCAGATTCACTGGAGTGGTATTTTCTGTAGGCGGATTGGTTTGTAGGAAGTGAGTCATACTGATCATAAGTTTATTTAGTATTTTCAGAGCTGCTTTTTCAATCAGTTTTGATAAAACGATAGATTAATCACAGGTCTATAATTTGAGAATACAAGTTCAAGTCCAATTTTCTTCAAAAGTGGTCTCACGATAGCCTCTTTCCATTTATTTGGAAATATTCCTTGCTGTAGTGATAAGTTTACCAGTTTTGTTATAATTGGGAGTAGTTCTCCAAGGAATAGTTTTAATATTGCTGTCGGTAATATGTCCAATTCACAAGATTTTGTCTGTAGTTCATTTATCAGCTCTTTAACATTATCATTTGAAAATTCATCAAAGGCAAGAAGAGATGGAACGTTTCTAGTATTTGGCTCGAATTTATCAAATGGTTTCAGGGCATCACGTATTTTCTCTATTTTATTCATGAAAAATGATGCAAAGTGTTCGGAGAGCTCACTGTCACTGTACCCAGGTGGCATTGGGTTTTCTGATTTAGTTCCTGTCAACTCAGATACTAACTGGTACAGTTTCTTGGAATCACCCTTTGTATTAGCTACTTTTTCACTTATTACTTTTGTTTTCTCTTTTTCGAGTTCATAATTGTACTGGTTCCGAGACTTTTTGAATGATTCATATTGTTGTGGTTGACGATATTTTCTCCATATTTTTCAGTTTTCCGAGTCGATGTTTTAAGGGTGAGAATTTCGGGAGTGAACCATGGTTTAGGAGCTCTAATTACTTTTGTTATCTTTTTTTCAGGTGCAAGAGTGTCCAGAACGTGCTTTATTTTAGTTTCAAACTCATTCACGTATAGATAAATATCACTCTGATCTATTGTAATTTCACTGAACTCTTTTCTAACAGATGTCTTGTCCATATTTTTTAAGTTTCTAAATTTGATGACTTACTGATTATGTTTTCTTTTTGAACATTTGCAACACATTTTATTGCTCGATGATCAGACACATAATCACCAGGTTCACATGCCACAATTTCAACCCCATTGACTGTTCCGTAATAACAACGTCAAGAGTATTGCCAGAAACTCGTGTGCCAAAGTTAACATGCTGCACCAAACCCATAGCGAATAATGAGTCTTTAAAATCTGATATCACACTATTTTCTTCATTCAGATGTAAGTTAAAGTCACCCAGTGTTAGAATATTGGAATATTGAGGCATAATCCCTTCCATGAATTGGAAAAAGTCAGAAATAAATTGTGAATTTGTTGACATGGATGGTGGTCTATAAATGCCAATTACATGCATTGTAATGTTTTTGAATACAAGTTGCCAAATACCAAATTCGAAACAATTTGTCACTCCAGATTTCAATTTCCTCATATTCACAACGGTACGACAGGTCAAAGCAATCCCACCGCCGATTCGGTTCTTTCGATTGGCTACACTTATTTTATAACCGTTTTGATTAAGGTCACTAGTTTCATATTCATGCTGATTTTCGTCCGCATACCAAGTTTCAGTGAGGAGGGCAAAATCAAGTTTCTGTTCTCGTAGTATCTGACCAACACGAACATACTTGTTTCGAACTGAATGACAATTAAGAGTTATGAAAGATACTTTTTCATTGAATCTGTTATTCAGTGTATTGCATTTCTTTGGATATATGAGATTACGTGAGTTAATTCCATTTTGCTTTGTTAGAGGTTTTGATTGTCCACCCCTCTTTCTTTTCCTTTTTTTCCAGCTGGGGGCTATATCCAATTTATTTATTGTATAGAACACAGATTGATCAGGTTTATAATATCTCCAGTGGTTTGTGACATTTAATCCAATGTTCAATAATTGATC
Organism: Ruditapes philippinarum; assembly: GCF_026571515.1. Classification (NCBI taxonomy): domain Eukaryota; kingdom Metazoa; phylum Mollusca; class Bivalvia; order Venerida; family Veneridae; genus Ruditapes; species Ruditapes philippinarum. Next base: position 216,738 of record NW_026859981.1, read on the forward strand.
ACGGCCGTAGGCAATTTTGTTTGTTGAAATATTTTTGGTTTGTTAAATGTCTACTCCATTATGATGTAAAAATTGTCCAAAATATTCAGTTGAAGTATGTGTAGCCCGTTCAATCAATGACACAGCCAATAAATAAACACAAACAAAGATGCACACCGCATTCATTGTCACATATGCACACTTCCAGTCAAATCCAAATAGAAATGAACTAGCAATTAAATATAATCCAAAAGCACAAAATAACACGTATGCTTCATACAGCGACTATATATATAGAAGGGATTCGATTTCAGGTCAGTCGCTCATCCACTTCCTGTTTGCAAATTAAGTTAAATTTTTGACTATAATGGTCAATGGTAGGAAATTTTCGTAACAGTTTTCTCAGCAACTTCATATCACAGCCTTTTGATATTTGGTATACAATATTAACACATGGTCCCATACGGTGGGATTCGATTTCAGGTCTGTCGCTTATCCACTTCCTGTTAATCGACTTAGTTAAATTTTCGACATTAATTAATGGTCAATGGTAGGAAATTTTCGTAACAGTTTTCCCAGCAACAACACTTCACAGCCTTTTGATATTTGGCATACAGCATTGACACGTGGTCCCATACCATGCGATTTGATTTCAGGTCTGTCGCTCATCCACTTCCTGTTAATGGACTTAGTTAAATTTTCGACATTAATGGTCAATGGTAGGAAATTTTCTTAACAGTTTTCTCAGCAACATTTGGAATACAGCATCAACACATGGTCTCATATAGTGGGATTCGATTTCAGGTCTCAGCAACTACACATAACAGCCTCTTGATATTTAACTTAAGGCATTATCACATGGTCCCATATCGTGGGAAGCGATTTCAGGTCTGTCGCTTATCCACTTCCTGTTTATCGACTTAGTTAAATTTTCAACATTAATGGTCAATTGTAGGAAATTTTCGTAACAGTTTTCTCAGCAACTACACATCACAGTCTCTTGATATTTAGCTTACATAATTGACACATGGTCCCATACCGTGGGAATCAATGTCAGGTCTGTCGCTTATCCACTTCCTGTTTATCCACTTAGTTAAAATTTCGATATTAATGGTCAATAGTAGGAAATTTTCGTAACAGTTTTCACAGCAACTACTTATCACAGCCTCTTAATACTTGGCATACAGCATTGACACATGGTCCCATACTGTCGGATTCGTTTTCCTATCTGTCGCTCATCCACTTCCTGTTTATCAACTTAGTTAAATTTTCGACATTAATGGTCAATGGTAGGAAAATTTCGTAACAGTCTTCTCAGCAACTACACATCACAGCCTCTTGATATTTGGCTTACAGCATTGACACATGATCCCATATCGTGGGAATCGATTTCAGGTCTGTCGCTTATCCACTTCCTGTTTATCGACTTAGTTAAATTTTCGTTATTAATGGTCAATGGTAGGAAATTTTCTTAACAGTTTTCTCAGCAACTACTAATGACAACCTCGTGTTATTTGGCATACAGCATTTACATGTAATCCCATACCGTGGGATCTGATGTCAGGTCTGTTGCTTATCCATTTCCTTTTTCTGACTTAGTTAAAATTTCGACATTTTCGTAATAGTTGTCTCAGCAACTACTTATCACAGCCCCTTGATATTTGGCTTACATCATTGACTAGTAGTTCCATACCTTGGGATTTTATTTCAGGTTTGTTGGTCATCCACTTCCTGTTTACCGACTTAGTTAAATTTTCGACATAAATGGTCAGTGGTAAATTTTTTTTATAACATCACAGCATCATGATATTTATATCATATACAAATTTAACAGGGCCTTTGCTGTCTTTGACCCATTTTTAAGCCTTGTGTGACTAAAATGGCCAAAAAGGTCAAAGGAAAAGTAACATAAGTACCATTTTGTTAGTCCGTCCGTCCGTACGTACGTGCGTCCCGAATTCGTGTCCGGCCCATATCTTTGTTATTTGAAGTCGGATTTTAAAACTATTTCACAAAATGATCATCATATTGAGACGAATTGTTGCACGCAACATTTGGGTGGCTACCTTGAAGGTCAAGGTCACACCATGACCTTGAAGCAAAATCGTGTCCAGCCCATAACTTTGTTATTTGAAGTTGAATTTTACAACTGTTTCACAGCAATGATCACCTTATTAAGACGACGTGTCACGCACAACATTTGGGTCGCTACCATGAAGGTCAAGGTCACAGCATGACCTTGCAGCAAAATCGTAACTGGCCCATAACTTCGTGATTTGAAGATTGATTTTACAACTATATCACAGAAATGATCACCATATTGAGACGACGTGTTGCGCATAACATTTGGGTTGCTACCTTGAAGGTCAAGGTCACAGCATGACCTTGCAGCAAAATTGTGTCCAGCTCATTACTTTGTTATTTGAAGTTTGATTTTGCAACTATTTCACAGAGATTATCACCATATTGAGACCATGTGATGCACGCAAAAATTATGAAGGGTAGAGTTATCATTCTTGCGCACAGCATTCCTCCTCAATAAGATTTATCCACCTATGAAGTTTCATGTTGATATCTGAAAGACTTTTGAGTTTATTAATGCTCCACTTCGGTGAAAAGTTCAGTGTGAAAAATAACAAAGAGCAATAACTAAAAAATTATGAAGGGTAGAGTTATCATTCTTGTGCACAGCATTCCTCCTCAATAAGATTTATCCACCTATGAAGTTTCATGTTGATATCTGAAAGACTTTTGAGTTTATTAATGCTCCACTTCGGTGAAAAGTTCAGTGTGAAAAATAACAAAGAGCAATAACTCAAAAATAATGAAGGGTAGATTTATCATTCTTGTGCACTGCAAACTTCCTGAGTGAGATCTTTCCACCTATGAAGTTTCATGTTGATATCTTAAAGGCTTTTTGAGTGATGCTCTGGACAAAAATTAAGTTTGAAAAATAACAAATGGCAATAACTGAACAAGAGGGCACAGAGGGCCCTGGATCGCTCACGATTAAACGGTCAAAGTGGAGCCCCTTTTTTCCCCCAGAAGAAATATTGAAAATTAAAACAGCGCAAAAAACACCGGATTTACAGTAAATATAAGAAAAAATCAATGGTCCCCGGGTGGGGCCAATTTTGACCCTATGGGTTTTATTTCAACAAAAACATAATAGACATACACTAGTTTTTAGTTGTTTTTTTTAGTTTTACTATATACAATAAAAAAATCAATGAACCCTGGGGCGAGGCCAGTTTTGACCCTATGGCTTTTATTTGAACAAACTTGGTAGACATCCACTAAAGGATGTATGTTTCATGCCAAATATCTAATCAATGGTGCTTTTGAATTGTCACAAGAAGATCTTTTTTATGCGGTGCATATAGCGATTCACCTGTGTGTTTGTGTGTGTGTTATATAGATTATTTAGTGAACTTGAAAAGTCTTCTTGTGAAAAAACCACTTGTCCAATTTCAACCAAACTTGGTAGGAATGATCCTTGGGTGAAGGGCTTCCAAAGTTGTTCATAGAATTTCATTCCATGCAGAAAATCTGGTTGCAATGGCAACCCAAAGGAATTATAAGAATAAATTTAAAAATCTTCTTGTAAAGACCCAAAAATGCCTAGAGCTTAGATATTTTGCATAAGGCATTGTCTGGTAGACCTCTAACAAGATTGTCAAATTAAAGCCTTGGGGGTCAAAATCGGCCCCGCCCCGGGGGTCATTGATTTTCACTATATGTACATATAGTAAAAACTTAAAATACCTTCTTGTAAAGACCCAAAGGGCCTAGAGCTTAGATATTTTGCATAAGGCATTGTCTGGTAGACCCTTTCCAAGATTGTTCAAATTATAGCCTTGGGGGTCAAAATCGGCCCCGCCCCGGGGGTCATTGATTTTCACTATATGTACATATAGTAAAAACTTAAAATACCTTCTTGTAAAGACCCAAAGGGCCTAGAGCTTAGATATTTTGCATAAGGCATTGTCTGTTAGACCCTTTCCAAGATTGTTCAAATTATAGCCTTGGGGGTCAAAATCGGCCCCGCCCCGGGGGTCATTGATTCTCACCATATGTACATATACTTTCTTGTAAAGACCTAAAAGACATAGAGCTTAGATATTTTGCATAAGGCATTATCTGGTAGACCTTTCTCCAGATTGTTCAAATTATAGCCCTGGGGTTTAAATCGGCCCTGCCCCGGGGTCATTGGTTTTCCTTATATGTGTAAAGTAAAAACTTATTGTAAACACTTTAAGAAAAAATTCTTCCTGCAATTTACAAATGCTAGAGGTTAGATATTTTGCATGAATGATTGTGTAGTGAACCTCTGGCAAGATTGTTTAAATTATAGCCCTGGGGTCAAAATTGCCCCAGTCCCGGGGGTCATTGATTTTCAATATATACATATAGTAAACAATCAGCAAATCTTATTGTCTGCTTAAGTACAAGGCTTAGAGCTTTAATAGTTGTTAAATGATATCATCTATAGGTACTCTACCAAAGTTTTTCAAATTTTGCCTCTAGTGTCAAAATTAGCCCCGCCCCGGGGGTCATAGGTTTTCCTTATATGTATATAGTAAAAAATTAAAAAAATCATCTTCTCTAAATTTACAAAGGCTAGAGTTAAAATATTTTGCATGAAACATTGTGTAGTGAACCTCTAGCAAGATTGTACCATTTATAGCCCTGGGGTCAAATGTGGCCCCACCCCCAGGGGTCATTGATTTTCACTATGAACATATAGTAAAAAATTTAAAAAAAATCTTGTCTAAAGGTACAAGGCGTATAGCTTTGATATTTGGTATATAATATCATCTATGGGTCCTCTACTAAAGTTGTTTTAATTATGCCCCTAGTGTTAAAATTGCCCTGCCCCAGAGGCGATAGTTTTCCTTATATGTATAAAGTAAAAACTTTAAAATCTTCTTCTCTGAATTGACAAAGGGAAGAGGTTAAATATATGACATGAGACTTTGCGAAGTGAACCTCTACCAAGATTGTTCAAATTATAGCCGGTTCCGCCCCGGGGGTCATTGATTTTCATTATGTACATATAGTAAAAAAAATAAAAATATTTTTGTCTGAAGGTACAATGCATAGAGCTTTGATGTTTGCTTTATACTATCATCTATAGTTCCAATACAATCATGAATCATGGGATGAGTCTGAAGCTAAAATAAGAAATTACATATCGAATAATCTTGAGATTGACGAAACCACTATTGAGCTTGAACGTGCACATCGCTTGACAAAAAAGTAACCTCTCCTATAATTGTTAAGTTTAACAAATTCAAAGATAAAGATCTTATTCTACAAAAATACCGCCAAGTCCGAAAGTCCAAAGCACGCAGCAGCGATCAACCAGATTATGACGATATTCGAGTATCTGTAGACTTTACATCGCATACTAGGAAAATCAGGTCCAAACTTATTCCGTATATCGACATCTTCAAGAAGCAGAACAAACGATCGTTTATTAGATATGATAAGCTGATTGTGGACGGTGTACCTTATATCTTTGACTTTGACAAGGATGATATTGTTCCCGAGAAATAGGACAGTGACCAAGGTCTGAATAATAAACTGCCACATTTGAATATTGGACATGATGTTACAAATTCTGATTTTGACGTAAATTTTCATGCTATGAAATTAGGTGTTTGGAATATTTCTGGTTTATCATCAAAATTGACTGGAAGAAACGATATTTGTGATTCAACCGATTTTGTTTAGCATTATTGGTTTTGTAGAAACTTGGGCTAAGAATTATGGTGAGTTTTCATTAACTGGGTATACATGTTTTGATGTTATTAGGCCATTAACTAAAAATGCAAAACGAAATTCAGGTGGAATATCTGTTTTTGTAAAAAATATTATATTTCAGTATGCAGAAATTAGACAACTAAGATCCTCTAGTCACAATATTTTATGGATACTTGTTAAATCTAAAGTTAATATTTTTCATAATATGCTATTAGGTTTTGTGTATATTTCTCCAGAAAATTCGTCCATACATTCGATTGAGGCATTGTTTGATATCATCGAAAACGAGCTTGCTATTTTTAAAAGTGACTATCCAGGTCATTCCATTTTTGTTTTAGGTGACTTAAATGCATATACATCCACAAACCCAGATAATATTGCTATGGATGATGAATTTCCATTGTTAAGTGATTAACTTTTTATATTGAAGATACTATTCCGCCACCTAGAGCTAATGCTGATGGTAAATCTATAAATAATTATGGCCAAAAATTGCTTCAGCTTTGTATTGCTACTGGGCTTCGTATATGTAATGGCAGAATCGGTAACGATGCTGACAAAGGTTGTTGTACATGTTATACTGATTATTCTCCTAGTCTTATTGATTATATTTTGTCTGATATGTCATTATCTGATTATGTTTTAGATTTTGATGTTGAAAACCGAATTGAATCTATACACATGCCCATTTACATTAAAATTAAGAGCTCATCACAATTAGAAGATAATCTTTCTGAACAAGTATTTAGTAATGTATCTGAAAATCTATATACTAAACTGAAATGGGATGAAAATAATAAACAACAATACATTGAAAAGTTAATTATAGGTCTTGACTCTATGTATGACTATTTTAATACTGCTTTAGATAATAATGATATACATCTAGCTATACAGAGACTAACAGATTGCTTTTACAATGCTGGATCAAACATAAACAGAAATAATGGTGTTAATAATCTTAATACAAATCAGAAATGTCAAAAATGGTATAATTCTACTTGTAAACGACTTCGTACCAATGTTCTTCAGAGGTTAAGAGAATTTCGTAGATCACGCACTGATAACGCTTTAAACAACTACAAATTAGCTAAATCCGAATATCGAGAAACATGTCGTAAGTGTAAGCTAAGATATGAAGCTAATGAACGATCAAAACTTGTCGCTGCTGCCAATTGTAATAACCCAAACTATTTTTGGAATTATCTAAAGACAAACACAGGCCTTAATCGGGTTAATATAACAACTGAGGAGTGGTATAATTATTTTCATAGTTTATTTAATCCAGTTGTTAACGGTGAGTTTGATGATATCACAAACGACAGTGTAATATTTAATGATATTCTTGATTCCGCAATCTCTCCCTCTGAGGTCAGCTGGGCAATAGGTCAACTCAAATTAGGCAAATCAGCTGGTATTGATGGCATTACAGCTGAGTTTATTAAAGCAGCCTCTGACAGACTTATCCCGATTTTATGTTTGTTATATAATAAGCTATACGATAATGGTGAATTTCCCAACAATTGGTCAATCTCACTTATCACACCTGTACTTAAAAATGGTAACCAAAACGATCCAAGTAATTATCGTGGAATCAGCTTACTACCTGTACTGAGTAAAATATTTACATCTATTTTAATAGAAGGCTTGAGAAATGGTGTGATGCAAACTCTGTATTAGGTGAAGAACAAGGTGGGTTTAGAGTGGTTATAAACACTATAGATAATATATTTGCCTGTGCACTTTTATAACCAAGTATCTACAAAAACCTCAAGGCCGTTTTTATACTTTATTCGTTGATTTTCAAAAAGCATTTGACCGAATTAATAGACAGGCTCTATACAATAAACTATGCTCAAATAATGTTAGTACAAAGTTTTTAAAAATGATCAAATCGTTATATCATGATATTAAAGCAAGAGTTAAATCCCCATCTGGACTAACAGAAAGTTTTGAATGCCCGTTTGGTGTCAGGCAGGGGTGTACGTTATCTCCATTACTATTTTCTCTATTCTTAAATGACCTTAATAATTATGTTAGTGATGGTTGCCATGGTGTCTCATTAGAACTTAAACAAATATTCACTTTACTTTACGCGGACGATTTAGTTCTAATAGCCGAAACAAAAATAGAGCTTCAGAGAATGATTAATCGGTTAAAGTCGTACTGTGAAAATTGGAATCTAAAAATTAATCTTGATAAAACAAAGGTCATTGTCTTTAGGAATGGTGGTTACCTGCGTGCTTATGAAAAATGGTTCTATGGCGTAGAAAATATACAAGTAACGTCTTACTATAAGTATTTAGGAATAGTTTTTTCGTCTAGATTATCATGGTATATGTGTCAAAAAACATTTTCTGAACAAGCAAATAAAGCTATTTTTTCACTTAAATTTAATTTATACAGATTCGGACAACTTCCTGTATCTCTATTGTTAAAAATTTTTGACTCAAAAATACAGCCTATATTGACATATGGCTCTGAAATTTGGTTTTCTTATGAAGCTAAAGATATTGACATCGTACATAACAAGTTTTGTAAATATGCATTGAAATTAAACTGGTCAACTCCTAATAAGTATGTATATGGAGAGTTGGGCCGTTTTTCACTATATTGTAACAGAGTTCTTAAAGCAATCAAATACTGGTTTAGGATTCTAAAAATGAATGAAAATAGATTACCTTTATTATGCTATAAAGTCCAATACCGTTGGGCAGAAAGTAACATTGATTGCTGGGCATTTCAAATTAGGCGTGTTCTTTTCATGAATGGATTTGGTAATGTATGGATTAACCATAGAGTAGGAAATATTGACTTGTTCTGTCGCGAATTATCTCAAAGATTGCGCGATATTGATGTTCAAACATGGCGGGAGGCTCTTGATTCATCTAGCAGACTGTTGTTTTATAAAAGCATTAAAATTGACTTTATAAGAAAATCGTACCTAGATCAAATTGAAAATTCATATTACAGGTCGCTCATTGTAAAATTAAGAGGCGGTTTACTGCCCTTGGGTTATAACACTGGATTCTTCAATAATATACCAATTGATCAAAGGATATGTCCTCTCTGTTTTACGGGCTTAGACGACGAATATCACATTCTCTTGATTTGTATTCACTTTAATTCTATACGTAAAAACATTCTACCAGATATACTGGTGAAAAATCCTTCACGTGAAAAATTTATATCTGTTCTAAGAAACGCAGATGTGACATTATATAAGACTATCGCACGTTTTCTTGATCATGCACTTAAAGATAGACGCCAATTCAGTACTTAAAAAAATACATACATAAAACATTATAAAGGTAATTAAATAGTGTATTCTACAAATGATCTACGAAATTCTCTTAATATCTTTATATATCTATAAAACAAAATTGATATGATGTCTATCAATGTTTATATTACAATATACTATGTATATCTATGATCATCTCATTGTATTTTACCATTGCTATTTCATGTTTGTTGTATTATGTTGTATTTTGGGCCGGAGGCCTATGTTACATAAAATAAACTTTACTTACTTACTAATACCAAAGTTGTTTAAATGTTTCCCCTGGTGTAAAAATTGGCCCTGCCCGGGGCATTGATTCTCATTATGTACAGATAGTAAAAAAAGAAAATAAAACAAATGTTTTCTAAATGGCAGAAAGCTACAGCTTAGATATTTGACTTGAAATGTTGTTTGGTGGACCTGTATCAAGATTGTTTTGAAATAAACCCTTGGGTCAAAATTTTGCCTTGCCCAAGGGGACAGTGACCTACTTTCTTGTCCTTTGATGTACATCAATGAAATATTGACCATGTGCACAGATTTAGTTGTAAAATTGAACTTTGATATCAGGTGACCTTGATTTTGATGATGTGACCTACTTTCTTATTCTTTGATGTACAGCTATGAAATTTGAACCATGTGCACAGATTAAGATGTAAAGTGAACTTTGATATCAGCTGACCTAGATTTTGACAAAGTGTCTTACTGTGTTGTCCTTTGATGTAGTCATGAAATTAAGGCTGTGTGAAATATGACCTTCACCACCAAATGGCACAGTTACCGTTCTTGTGCACTGCACAGCTACTCATTGAGATCTATCTACCTACAAAGTTTCGTTATGTCCCGGACAAGATTTTTTCTAAAAGTGAGATTATTAAACAAGAGCAGGCTGAACCTAGTGATGCTCCCCGAATAGGTTTTGGACACAGAAAGGTATACCACTTTTTCACAGAAATGATCACCATATTGAGACGACGTGTCGCATGCAACATTTTGGTCGCTTCCATGAAGGTCAAGGTCACAGCATGACCTTGCAGCAAAATTGTTTTTGGCCCATAACTTGGTTATTTAAAGTCGGATTTTAAAACTATTTCACAGAAATGATCACCATATTGAGACAATGTGTCGCGTGCAACAAATCTTTTTTAATCTTCACTACAGAGGCTATATCTTAGATATTTTTTATGAAACATGTGTCTGGTGGACTTCTTAAAAAAATCAAGTAATAGCCCTTTGGTCAAAATTTGCCTTGCCTTGGGGAACATATATTTTCCTTATATATTTAGTAAAGACTTCTTTTCTATATCTTCAAGAGCTAAAGCAGCCATGGACTTTAAAGCGCACTGTTTACTTACATATCAACCAGTGACTTTCCTAGCAAACATTTACAACCAATAGCAAAGATTTCATTGGAAATCCATTGGATTTCATAGCAGGCACATACTTCTAAAGATACAATTTATTGTTTATAAAAACCTGTGACTTCCTGTGTAACTGTTGTTTTCCCACAGCAATAGCAACTAGTATTGTTTCTACATGCGCACTCTTTCAGAAACAATTATGAACTTTGTGATATCAGTTCATGATTTAGATTTATATTTGCTTTCCTTTAAAGTTTACAATATTACTTGTTCCTTGTCATTGAGAGTATAAATAATCAAGTGAGTTATATTAGTGCCATCATTGCCCTCTTGTTTGAATATTTGGTACTGACAAGAGTCTGCATTGTTTTTTTTGTGTTTACCAAACACGTTTTTGGTCTTTATATATGACATTGATCATTTATTTTATTACAGTTAATACTGTCAATCCAATGTATGTTTCTGCTGATGAGGTAAAATCCGGAACCTCAGCTAACAATGAAAAAAAAAAAGATGATGTGTATGCTATGGTTGATAAAAAACCAAAGAAGGCAAATGTTGGTAAGTTAAAAGTTTCTATTTCTCAGAGACTTTTTTGTGGGGGTGGGGGGTCAGCAAATTGTTTAAAAAAAAACATAGTGGCATTCAAGCTTGATTACCGGTATTTTCAACTTATATAATGACAACATAGACAAGAAAAAATGCCAATAATTATTGGCAGTTTATCTAACTTTTTTATCATGACTATACATAGAATATGGAGAGCTGTCATGTCCGCATCAGTTTATCACATTTACATTTTTATGTAGTACTATACTTTGAAAATGTGACAAGGTGCTTTTCATCTTGCATCCATAAATTTTGTTTAAATGACATCTCCTCATAAACCGTAAAGCCAGTTTCATCCAGACTTAAAAGGAATGAAAGAAATCTTCCTTTGAAAATTGTTCAAAGAATTTAATTCTATGCAGAACGCTTGTTGCCATGGCAGCAGAATGAAAAAAATAGAAATCTTCTTTAAAAAAAACTCCAAGGGCTAAAGCTTAGATATTTGGCATGAAACATCATCTAATGTGACTACCAAGTATGTTCAAATAAAAGCTCTGGGGGTCAAAATTAGCCCCTCCTGGGAGTTAATTGATTTTCCTTATATGTATATAGTTAAAGCTTAAAAAATCTTCTTTTAAAAAGTCCGAAGAGCTAGAGCTTAGATATTAAGCATGAAACATTTTCTAATGGGTATCTTCTTTGTTCAAATAAAAGCTCTTGGGTCAAAATTAGCCCCTCCTTGGGAGTTAATTGATTTTCCTTATATGTATATAGTAAAAACAAAAAAAAAATCTCTTTAAAAAGAACACAAAAAAAACAACAAAAAAGATATTAAGCATAAAAGATTTTTTAATGGTTGTCAACCCAGTTTGTACAAAAAAGCCCTGGGGTTCAAATTGGCCCCGAAGGTCATTGATAGTCCTTTTATGTGTTTTACATACCCAAAAAGCTAGAGCTTAGATATTTTGGAAGAAAAACATATTTCTAGTGAGTGTCTGTCAAGTTTATTCAAATAAAAGCCCTGGGGTCAAAATTGGACCCTCTCAAGGGGTTATTGATTTTCTTTACAATGTATTTAATGCTTTGTTTATCAATTTAATCAGAGTAAGAAAAACAGTCAGATACATATAGTACAAATTAAGTAGTGTTTAATAGCAGCTATGCATTGATAATTTTTTATTTGTATATTATGTCAAATTTGTCAAATTCACAGGTCATGTTCGAGTAAGATTTTGCTATTCCTCGACTTATTCCAATTTTTCAAAGACTTGTTTACTTTATTTAACTTATCTTTATTTTGTCTTTAACTTACCATTCAACTTATCTACAAATCCTAAAAATTCTCCTTTATAATTGTAAAAATAATTAATGAATTAAAAAAAGCCCTAGTTATATTTTTTTTCAGGTTTGGATAATTTGTATGCTATGCCAGAGAAAAAAGGTAAACATCGTTACTGTGATACTTGTTATGCCTCCCTTCAAAGAAGAGGGGGTATATTGTTTCGCTGAATTTCGGTCTGTCTGTCGATCGGTCTTTCCGATGATAATCCACATGTTTTCTGCTGATTATCTTGAAAAGCTATTTATCAGAAAGATTTCATGTTTCACATACTGATTGGTCATACCTATTAAATAACACCTATTTATTTTTTGGTCACTAGGTCAAAGGTCAAAGTCACATGTGTCTTAAATGTCAGAAATGTTTCCGCTGATTATCTTGAAAACTATTTATTACAAAGTCTCCATATTTCACATAACTAGTAGATGACCCCTATTGAAATTTGGTTTACTTGGTAAAAGTTCATGGTTACAAGGGCCTTAAATGTTAAAATGGTTTCCGCTCATTATCTTGAAAACTGTTTATCACAAACTCTTCGTATTTCTCATGTTGAATAGTCATATGTAGTAGATGACCCCTATTGATTATGAGATCAAAGGTCAAGGTCACAGGGGCCTTAAATATCCGGATGGTTTCCGCTCATTGCCTTAAAAACTTTTTATCACAAAGTCTCTATATCTCACATATTTATTAGTCATAATTGGGTTACAAGTTCAAAGGTCAAGGTCTTTATATTTCACATATTGATTAGTTATCACTAGTAGGTCATAATTTTCTTTTTTCCATAACCGAACACTTACATCTACCATTTATGTTTCTGTAACAAAATTACCAATAGTATTTGTCAAGGGCTAGAAGGGGGAGGGATGGCATATGTTTCGTTCGACATTTCTTGTTTATTAACAGTTTAAAAGACGAAGTATTGTTCCTTTTCTGACAGCTCTTATTTATTTTGACTTAGAATAATATTAGCTTGAATTAAATAATTACACTCTTAAGATAATGTAAATACAATACAATCATAGTATGCTGGTGTATTGAAACCGACTATCACATAGTAGATTAAGGTTTGTAAAAACTAATTAGAAAAGATATTTCAAGTTAAAACAGTATGCATGTATGTGTGTTTTTTTTTCAGACAAGAAGAACCAGAAGAAGGGAGGTAACAATTTATGCTTTAGTACATTCAAGTTTTCCTCAAAATTATAACAGTTGAATCTTGTTCATTTGTAGCAGAAAATACAATATGTTTATGGTGAACTATTGTGTTTTTTGTCAATAATGATCGCATACAACTTTTGAGTTAAATTTATGTATGAGGGAACAGGAAAAAAATGGAACAAAATCTTCATATGAAATAATGGGTTTAGCAACTGAACCTCAATTATATTAGAAAACAAACCAATATGTCATGCCACTCAAGAACAGTGGGTAATCTTATTAGGATATTTTTTATTAAGTTTCTTTTCTCAAGGATTATTAAAACAAGTCTTAATTACAAGTCTTATAAAACAAGTCTTATTACAGCAGGTGTCAAGTGCTGTGTGGCAGCTGTAAAAAGTTGCCCCGTACTTCACTTCAGTGTTGTTATATTTTTCTGGTCCTTCGGGGTCATTGATTTCAGCACTATTAAGTGTTTAGAATTGAGTACCGCTCAAGCCGGTGCTAGGGGGCGTGAGGGATGTTGCACGTATTCATTATCCCTCATGTACAGACTCAATCAAACTGAGAACTGCAATTCTCTTGTAATTCTGTTGTGATAAATGCTTCTGAGGGATCACTTTGCTTCCAGATTTTTTTATTTGCCACAAGCTTCAATTTCTAGCTCACCATAACCGAAGATTCAAGTTGAGTTATTATTGTCAAAGGGGGATGCTCTAGGGGGATGCTCTGTAATGCATCAACATACATCTTCTCTGAAACTGCTGGGCAAATTAACTGCAAATTTGGTCTGAAGCATCCTTGTGACAGTCACACTTAAATTTGCTCGTATCATGTCAACAGAGCCAGAAAAGGAAAACCTTAAATCATCTTTTTTTTCTGACGTAACTGATGGATGATTACCAAACATTGTCAGTAGCATCCTTATGTAGTCTTTTATCAAATTTGCTAATATTCATTTGAGTGGCTCCTTTAAGGGGCCAATAAAGCTTAAAATTGAAAAAAAACCTTTAACATCTTTTACTAGTGAATTAATTGATGGATTGATGATCCCAAACTTTGTCTATAGCATTTTTAGACGGTTTTTATCAGATCATGCTTAAATTTATTTAGGGGCCACTAAAGCTGAAAGTAGAAGATAAAACATCTACTGAACTGATACATGAATTATCACAAAAGTTTGTTTGTAGCTTTGTTAGATGTTCTCTTTCAAGTTTGCTCAAATTAGTGTTTGGTTCTCTAAACGGGCTTCGAGAGCTAAAAATAGAAAAATCTATTTAACTAGAGGGCAAGGTAAAGTTGATTACATACATTGAAAAACAGTTGTTTCTGGTGAGCGTTTTTAGGGCCATCATGCCCTTGTTAGCTCACCTGTCACTTTGTGACAGGGTGAGCTTTTGTGATCGCTTTCCGTCCGGCGTCCGTAGTCCGTCCGTCCGTCGTCCGTAAACTTTTACTTTAAATGACATCTCCTCATAAACCAATAAGCCAATTTCATCCAAACTTCACAGGAATGTTCCTTAGGTGGTCACCTTTAAAAATTGTTCAAAGAATTTTATTCCATGCAGAACTCTGATTGCCATGTCAACCAAAAGAAAAAACTTTAAATATCTTCTTCTAAAAAACCCAAAGAGCTAGAGCTTAGATATTTGGCATGAAACATCTTCTAGTGAGTGTCTACCAAGTTTGTTCAAATAAAAGCCCTGAGATCAAAATTGGCTCCGCCCCAGGTCGTCATTGATTTTTCCTATATACCAGGTCGTCATTGATTTTTCCTATATACATATAGTAAAAACTTAAAAATCTTCTTTTAAAGAACCCAAAGAGCTAGAGCTAAGATATTTAGCATGAAACATGTTCTAATGGATGTCTACTTAGTTTGTTCAAATAAGAGCCCTGGGGTCAAAATTGGCCCCGCCCCCGGGGACATTGATTTTCCTAATATGTGTATAGCAAAAACTTAAAAATCTTCTTCGAAAAAAACCCGAATAGCTAGAGTGTAGATATTAAGCATTAAACATCTTCTAGTGAGTGTCTACAAAGATTGTTAAAATAAAAGCCCTGGCTCAAAACTTGCCCTGCCCCAGGGGTGTCATTATTCCCCCAACCACAAAATGTGGGGGGGGGGGGCTATAATGGATTCGCTTTGTCGCGTCAGTC
The DNA here is from genome assembly GCF_026571515.1 of Ruditapes philippinarum. Classification (NCBI taxonomy): domain Eukaryota; kingdom Metazoa; phylum Mollusca; class Bivalvia; order Venerida; family Veneridae; genus Ruditapes; species Ruditapes philippinarum. The sequence continues at coordinate 232,336 of NW_026859981.1, forward strand.
GGTCGGTCAGTCGGTCGGTCGGTCTGTCCGTCCGTCTCCATTTTCCTGTCCGCTCTATAACTCCTATACCACTTGAAGGATTTTCTTCAAACTTGGCTCAAATGTTCACCTCAGCAAGGGGATGTGCAGAACCCATATTGCCCATGTGTCAGCTCAAGGTCAAGGTAACAATTGAAGGTCAAATATCAAACACAATCATATATTAGACAGTATGTCATGTCCGCTCTGTAAGTCCTACAATAATTGAAAGATTTTCTTCAAACTTGGCTCAAATGTTCAACTCAACAAGGGGATGTGCAAAACTCATGTTGCCCATGTGTCATTTTAAGGTCAAGGTCACAATTGAAGGTCAAATATCAAACAATCAAATATTACACAATATGTCGTGTCCGCTCTGTAAGTCCTACTCTAATTGAAAGATTTTCTTCAAACTTGGCTCAAATGTTCACTTCAACAAGGGGATGTGCAGAACCCATGTTGCCCATGTGTCAGCTCAAGGTCAAGGTCACAATTGAAGGTCAAATATCAAACAATCAAATATTACACAGTATGTTGTGTCCGCTCTGTAAGTCCTACACTTATTGAAAGATTTTCTTCAAACTTGGCTCAAATGTTCACCTCAACAAGGTTATGTGCAGAACCCATGTCACTCTTTTGCCGGCTTAAGGTCAAGGTCACACTTTAAGGTCAAAAATTGACTTAGAAAATGTTCTTAAATTTTAATATATATCTGAATATTTCTGAATCTAGGAAAGGTAAATGCTTGAAACTTAAAATATTTATGAAGTGTCACAATTAAGATGCTGGTCAAGTTTCATAACTCTGTATTGCATTTTAACAAAGTTATGCCCCTTTTTAATCTTCAAATTTACATACAATCACATATTAGACAATATGTCGTGTCCGCTCTATAATTCCTATACTCATGGAAGAAATTTCTTCAAACTTTACTCAAATGTTCACCTAAACAATGTTATGTGCAGAATCCATGTCACCTTTGTGCAGGCTAAAGGTCGAGGTCACACTTGAAGGTCAAAAATTGACTTAGAAAATGTTCTTAGATTTCAACATGTTCTTGAATATTTCTGAAACTTGCACAGGTATTTGCTTGAAACTTAAAAGATATATGAGGTGTCACAATTACGATATGCAGTTTCATAACTATGTATTGCATTTTGACAAAGTTATGCCCCTTTTTAAGTCTTTAAATTTACATACAATCAATACTAGACAATATGTTGTGTCCACTCTATGAATTCTATACTAATGGAAGGATTTTCTTCAAACGTTACTCAAATGTTCACCCAAATTGGGCGATGTGCAGAACCCATCTTACCCTTGTGCCAGCTTAAGGTCAAGGCCACACTTGAAGGTAAAAAATTGACTTATAAAAAGTTTAGTATATTGGGAAAATGAAAGGTTATTTGTAACTGTTTCGAACATGATTTGATAATAGATATTTATACTATTACCTGTACAATAAGTCTTTTTTTCACCAGAGATAATTTCTTTTTATGTATTTGTGCCACTTAAGTTATTCCCTTAACCACCTTTCCAAGTCGTCTTCTGTCAAGGACATTGGTGGGGGTTTGAATCGCATTCAGCGATAGTTCTAGTTGTTTTTAAATATATGTGTAAAGAAAATACTTAAAAAATCTTCTTTTAAAAAACCCAACGAGCTAGACCTTAGATGTTTAGCATGAAACATCTTCTAATTGGTGTCCACCAAGTTTGTTCAAATAAAAGCCATGGGGTGTAAACTGGCCCCGCTCCGGGGGGCCTATATACAGGTGAGCGACTTCAGGGCCATCATGGCCCTCTTGTCTTAATATGTATGTAGTTTTTGTGGCTCTCCTGTGCACAACATGCTCTAGTTGAGCTGTTCTGATACCCGTTTCAGCCTGTTGTGGGTCATTTATATATTTACTTACACAACATTTCGTCCTAAACCTCTACACCATTAGTGATTAAATCACACAGGTATGATCCTTGGATGGTCCCATCCAGAAATTTCCGGAAAGGGTCCAGTCTGTTAAACAAAATGTTTCTAAAAATAGAAAAACCTTGAAACAAGATTTACTCCTTAATTTCTTGGGAAATTTTGATGAAACTCTACTGGAATGATACCTTGATAGTTTTCTATAAAAATGCACAAATGATTCTGGACTGCTGAACAAGCTGACAACCAGAGCAAAAAAAAAACTCTTTATATAACATCTCTCTCCTTATTGGTAAATTAAACTGAAACTGGAATAATCCTTAGATAGACTTTATTAAATTTGCTCAAATTGTTTTGGTCTGCTAAACAAGATGGCCACCAGAGCTAAAAATAGAAAAAAAATTAAACAAGATGAACTCATCACTTACTTGGTAAATTTTGAAACTGTATGAATGATCCTTTGATAGTTTTCTATAAAAATGGCTCAGTTGGTTCCTGGACCTGCTAAGAAACTGCTAGCTGCTTCTGTATGCCAGAGCAGAGGTACAGTGCAAATGGAAATAGAATGGATGTTATGATAAATCATAACAAAAGGGGTCTGTACTAAGCTGTCTGTACCAATGGTCAGTGCTAAGAAAGCTCTTGTTTGTGTATTTTAGCTCCCCTGAGCTTGCTCAGGGTGAGCTTTTAATATTTTTGAATGTCTGTTGTCCGTCCACAATTGTTCGTTAACACACTAGCTGTCACATTCTTGCCTCAATCATTATCAAACTTTATCTTGTCTAAGTAATTGCTCAGATGAGATTGAACATTGGTCATATCGAATGAAAAACTAGGTCACAGTAGCTTAAAATAGAAAATTTTTGTTAACACTCTAGTTGCTACTGTTTTGATCCAAATATCCTTACCACAGATATATAAAACAACAGATAGGAAACTCCGAAAATAGATGATAGTCAGATTCAGACCCACAATCCTTTGTGCGCTTTGGTGATAATCGGGCTTTCCCGCTATCGTTGAACTTCGGTGATATCCGTGAATTATTGCTTACGTTCCCGACATGGATTTTCATCAGGAAAATATTTGTGTGGAAAATTGTGTTTTATATGTTTTAGAATAAATAAATATTGTTTCTTATATAAGTAGAAAATGTTTAGTCTTTTTGTTGATGTACCTTCGGGAATTCAATATGGCGGTATTTTGGCTACTGTTAACCAGGATGCATCAAATCTCGCAAAATCTCGCTACATATGATAACATGCGGTTACACAATTCCGTCAATACAGATTTTAATTGTGTGATGTCACAGTTTCTTATCCATCTTATATTTAGCTCCATGTCCTTACTATGGAAATTTGTCTGAAAGTTTGTGTTGATGATCTCTAGTTTAAGTTCGAATATGAGTTACTTGGGGTCAAAAACTAGGTCACACTCCCCAAATATGGAAAAACCGTGTTAACACTCTAGAGGTCACATTTTGACTCACTTGTCATCAAACTTGGTCAAGATGCTTGTCTAAGTAATTGTTCGGATGAGTTTGAACATGGGTCGTCTTGAAGCTAAAAATAGAAAATTCTTCTTAACACTTGAGTGGCTACTGTTTTAATCCAAATGTTCTGGAAATTGGTCTGAAAGTTTGTTTTGATGATTTCTAGGTCAAGTTCGAATATTGGTTATTCTGGGTCAAAAACTAGGTCACACTGACCAAATATGGAAAAACTTGTTAACACTCTAGTGGTCACATTTTTAGCTCACCAGAGCAGAAGACTCAGGGTGAACTATTAGTATCAAAGGGGATACTCTGGCGTCCGTCGTCCGTTGTCATGCGTCAATAATCGTCTTCTTCTCTAAAACCGCTGGACAGATTTACTTCAAATTTTGTCTGTAGCATCCTTGTGACAGTCACACCTTAATTTGCTCATATGATTTCAATTGGCCCCTTTAAGGGGGCAAGAGAGCTAAAAATAGAAAAAACTTAAGACATCTTCTTCTACAGAACCAATTGGTGGATGATCACCAAACTTTGTCTGTAGCATTCTTAGGTAGTCTTTTATCAAATTTGCTCATATTAATTTGATTAGCCCCTTTTAGGGGTCTTTAGACCTAAAAATAGAAAATCCTTTAGACATCTCCTACAGAACCAATTGATGGATGATCACCAAACTTTAACTGTAGCATTCTTAGGTAGTTTTTCATCAAATTCGCTCATATTTATTTGATAGGCCCCTTTTAGGGGTCAAGGGAGCTAAAAATAATATAAACATTTAGACAGCTTTTTCTACAAAACTTATTGATGGATGATCACCAAACTTTGTTATTAGCATTCTTATGGTAATCTTTTATAAAAATTGCTTATATTTATTTAATTGGCCCATTTTAGGGGTTGCTAAAGCAAAATACCCCTGACCATGGCATTTATTAATGAAAGGGAAACAACTTCTGTTGGAATGTCTTTCATACATCTGAAGACCTGTTTGCTGATTAAATTATTTGAGGTCATGACCTCTGGCAAGAGAAATAACTTGAGTCAAGTTATTTCATAAATATCATTTCTCTTGCCAGTGGAAATAAAAAAATAAATAAAGAAGACTAAGACTGACCACAGTAACTGTCAAACCCTGCTGTAGTGGTCGTATATTCTGCATTATTTTATTCTACATAGTCTCATGTAGACTGGTTTGATTTTGGTAAAATGTTCATCCTAACGGCATTTTTAGTACAAACAGGTAGTTGGGCTTACTTACCTATTTCCAGTACACTGAATTCATTTTTTGCTCTACCATGGCTGTATTTTTAGTCTTTGACCTTTAAAAATCAATTTCAAAAAGGCCGCCATTGAATTTTTTAATTTTACTTCAATTCTCTCATGGGCGAGATATATACATATTTTTTGGCATTTTAATTTAAGGTTTTGTTAATTTTAGTCTGCTGAAGTGTGGACGAAAAGAATAGATGCAAAAACAATAAAATTTATTGCGGCAGCCATCTTGGATTTCAAAATGGCTGACATTTTCTTATGTTTTATACACTGTTTTATAATTAGAGTAAACAAGCACAAGAAGGCATTTTACTAGGCATGTTTTCTTTTATTAGAAGTAGAATGATACTAATTAAGACTTCCAAGTGCAGACTTTGAAAAACATCTATTAAAACTCCAAACTTTATGGTGAAAAGGGTAACAATTTATACCCTAATACAACGTAAATGAGTCATATTTACGTTCACTTCGTCATTTAGATGCTATTATTATACAGTACGCTCACCGCGAGTTTTGCTTTTTCCGCGATACCACCGCGGACGATTTTTTTTTATCGCGGACAAACGCGGGGGTTCGTCCGCGATGAAACCTAATTTCCCCCGCGATCCCCGGTGTTCAGTTGTTTCCACCGCAGACATAATTCTGACGACCGTTCTTCATTCGTCGATAAAATCAGTCACCCGTTTCCCGCGGGGGAACGCCATGGTCAGTTGGTCAGTATAAATTAACATCCAAAAATAATAGACGTTTTATTATTTTTTAACGTCATCTTTTTTACACAATGACTTGAAAATTGACCACAATCGTCTCCTTAAATGTTATTATACGTTACATTTTTTGAACGGAATTTGAAATAAAAATAATTACAGCTGTATCTGTTTTTTTGGCTTGCAAGCCATTTCATTTGGAAAACTTGTTCCGGTTAGGTGGTTTCCTGCTTACATCTGTCGGTGCATGATTGAACGGGAAACCAGCTGCAATCGTGCCAATCGCAACTTTTCGGCCTTTTCCGTCACTCTTCGGATTAATGATAATAGCCGATGTAGTTCCGATTGCAATCGTGACAATTCGGGTGATTCCGTCATACTACGGAATCAGACGAAGAAATATTACGGAAATCTAAGCTATTTTAGTTACTTCGGTAATCCCAGTTTGTTTATATAAATAGGATTTCTATTTTTACTTGATTTATCGGTTTAAACCGTAATAAATTATAAACGAAATTGTTCCGTTTCAATTGTTTTTCAAGACGCAAAAGTTAGTTTCTTTTATACTTGTGTTTTGTCTGTATTAGTTTTATACAATAGAGAATGGTGACTGTAGTAGTATATCGTCTTCAAAGGGTGGTCCTGCTTACCAAATCACGCATGATCGAGTTATATTTAGATCTACTGATTCTTGGTGAGGTTATTTAAAAATAGCCCATGCATATCATTAACCTTGCCACGTGCTGATCTACAGATAGCGCATCGTCTATTTGTGATCAACATAGTTGATACATGCTTATTAATTGGTACCACGTAACGAAGTATTTTAGTGCATTTACTTGGCTATAAAGCAAAGTGCGAAAAAGGGGAAATGAAATGTGCACACTTGTTTTCCTTCAGTATCACGTTAGTATTTTTACGATTGATCATTTTCTTTATTAGTTTTATACAATAGAGAATAGATTTCAAATCGTTTTGACAAAAAATATTCGGTTTTCCGTAAAAAAACCCAACTAAATAAACCCTTTATGATATACAAATACCGTAATTCAAAAACAAATGTGATAATAAATTGAAACCAAAAAAAAAAAAAAACAATTTTAAAGGGTTGGGATGAAGGCACAACTGTGCAAGCCTTTCCTTTTAAAAGGAAACTTTATTGTTGTTGTTTTTAATATTTTTGTTATAAACGTCCACAAAACTATTCGTCCACATACCAATATTTTTACAACTGAAATCGTCATTTATCACTGTCATCTTTACTTTTTCATTCCTTGTGGTTCTAAAAGTATTATTGCTGTTATACTATATGGGAGCCATAAATATGATACTTAGTAAAAAAGGACATTTGTGCTGATTTCTCAATGATGACTGACGCTACAGTACATGTCCTGTAAGAGGTCGATGAGTGTGAATACAAGACAAGACATAAATAAAATACATGTACATATATTAGAAATAAAAAAAAAAGATATTTAAACCATCTATAAGATTTTATTTGTATGCAATTATATTCTTTAAAAACGGGTAGACTTGTTTGTTTGTGTTTTTTTTACAGTAAAAACCCCGTCGAAAATGGACATGAGAAATATGCATGACACTTGCAAAAAAGTTTTTGTATACTGTACATACCGTATATATATTTGACACAAATCCAAAAAGGTTCTCTTTGCCATCATGTCAGATATTGTCGGATATTGTATATTGTCAGATATTGTATATTGTCATATTTTCTATATTGTCAGATATTGTATGTGTGAAAAGGGGACATGTCGCCGCTACTTAATATGTATTTAAACAGTAGTATTATACATAAATGTTCATAATTCGTTTGTGCTACACAAAGAGAGTTCTTTAAATGCTTTAAATTTAATTTGCGTCTTTAAAATTAGTTAGATATTACGAGTTTTCTATTAGTTTCTATGAGTTAAGACTTTTATCTTTATAACGTGTAAGTTTACAATTAAGTGAGTTACATCGCTCTTTATATAAATTAATTGTGAGTTACATCGCTCTTTATATAAATAAAGTTTAAAAAGGTCGTATAATGTAAACTTAAAAATGGTTAAAGTGACACATTTTGATAAACTTGAAATTGTACGGCTGTACACAAGTGGTTTGAAAAGTCATCAAATTCAGAGGAATTTAGAGTCAAAAGGAGTTTCTTTATCCAGACAAAACATTAACTATTGGATTCGCCAGTATCTGAATGGGTCATTTAACTCAGGCGAGATCGAGTCAAAAGTGAGTGAGTGTAAAAAGGTTTCACAGAGAGACGCTGACCTTATTGAAAAATCTTTAAAGTTAAATGCCTTACAATCATGCAGAGATGTTCATAAAGAACTTATGACTGATGGTTATAACTTATCATTGACAACCACACGGAAAGTTATCAAATCCCTAGGTTATACGGCATCTAGGCCGAGATACGGACAGATGGTGCGAGATGTAAATAAAGAGAAACGTGTTTTATTTTGTCAAAGACTTATCAACCGGAATGATACCCTTGACGACATGATATTTAGTGACGAAAGCACCGTCTTTCTTCACCACCATAAACAAGCAGCTTACCATCCAGAAGGTACAGCCAACATTTTTATACCCAAGCCAAAGCACCCACCAAAGCTACATGTTTGGGGCGGGATAAGTCGCCGAGGTACGACAGAATTAGTTGTGTTTGGTGGTATAATGGAGAAAACGTTTTTCACCAATGAAATTCTAGGTGCTACTGTCCTTCCCTTTGTAAGGGAACACTTCCCAAACGGCCATAGGTTTCAGCAGGACAATGATCCAAAAACATCGTTCCAAACTGGCCAAAGAATTCATGACCACCAACGGGATCAACTGGATTGATGACTGGCCATCTGGTATGTTTATGAACGATTAAAAATATTTATTCATTTGGTAATTTTGAAAATAAACCGCCATAATTCATACATGTAATTAACAGAACAGAATAACAGATGAAAGGCATAGTATAAACAGAAATTAATACTCGTCCTCAGAAATAAGAAACAAAAGCTGGCATATAAATTGTTGTAGTATCTTTTTCATAAATGTCATATGCCGAATTTTTCATTATTTGACTTCAAGTTTCTCACTCACGTAACCATGAAGTTGCGACGACAATGATTTATCTTGATGTCGAATACATATTATACATTACCCAACACAATAACAAGAAGAAGAACAAGAAAAACACTGCATTTGTACATATACTTTTATTACAACAAAAAAGAAAGAAAACAAACAAATTTTACATATAGTTACATGTATATGTACAGTACATGTTACAGTACATGTACGTACGTATACTGATGTTTAAATACAGTAATTAATTTTTAAAATCTAAGGTTTCCACCGCGTTGACCGGTGTTTGACCGCCGCGTTCCTCCGCAATTTACCACTGCGTTCCGCGGGGGAAACGGTTTGAGCCGCCGATTTATGTCCGCGGTGGTGAAAATTTGCTGTCCGCGGGGTCACGCGGACATTATCTGAGCAAATTTTCGTCCGCGGTAAACCTCATCCGCGGGGTCACGCGGGTTTTGAAAAAGCCGCGCTGAGCGTACTGTACTTCTAAGAATACAATGCATGTTCTTTAAATTATTGCGATGTTTTTATACCCCCGCACAACAAAGTTGTAAGGGGGGTATACTGGAATCAGATTGTCCGTCCGTCTGGCCGTCCGGCGTCCGTCGGTTTTTTCTTGTCCGCTCAATAACTAAAGATTCCTTTGACCCACAGTCTTTATATTTGGCATGGAGTTAGTCGTGATAAGTAGATGACCCCTATTGATTTTGAGGTCACCAGGTCAAAGGTCAAGGTCACAGGGGCCTTGACTTCAAAAAGCTTGTCCACCCAATAACTTAAGATTCCTTTGACCCACAGTCTTCATATTTGGCATGGAGGTTTGTCATGATAAGTAGATGACCCCTATCGATTTTGAGGTCACCAGGTCAAAGGTCAAGGTCACAGGGGCCTTGACTTCAAAAAGCTTGTCCGCCCAATAACTTAAGATTCCTTTGACTCACAGTCTTCATATTTGGCATGGAGGTTAGTCATGAATAGTAGATGACCCCTATTGATTTTGAGGTCACCAGGTCAAAGTTCAAGGTCGCAGGGGCCTTGACTTCAAAAAGCTTGTCCACCCAAAAACTTACGATTCCTTTGACCCACAGTCTTCATTTTTGGCATGGAGGTTAGTCATGATAAGTAGATGACCCCTATCGATTTTGAGGTCACCAGGTCAAAGGTCAAGGTCACAGGGGCCTTGACATCAAAAAGCTTGTCCGACCAATAACTTAAGATTCCTATGACCCACAGTCTTCATTTTTGGCATGGAGGTTAGTCATGATAAGTAGATGACCCCTATCGATTTTGAGGTCACCAGGTCAAAGGTCAAGGTCACAGGGGCCTTGACATCAAAAAGCTTGTCCGACCAATAACTTAAGATTCCTATGACCCACAGTCTTCATTTTTGGCATGGAGGTTAGTCATGATAAGTAGATGACCCCTATCGATTTTGAGGTCACCAGGTCAAAGGTCAAGGTCACAGGGGCCTTGACATCAAAAAGCTTTTCCGCCCAATAACTTAAGATTCCTATGACCCACAGTCTTCATATTTGGCATGAAGGTTAGTCGTGATTAGTAGATGACCCCTATCGATTTTGAGGTCACCGGGTCAAAGGTCAAGGTCACAGGGGCCTTGACTTCAAAAGCTTGTCCGCCCAATAACTTAAGATTCCTTTGACCAACAGTCTTCATATTTGGCATGGAGGTTAGTCATGATTAGTAGATGACCCCTATTGATTTTGAGGTCACCAGGTCAAAGGTCAGGGTCACAGGGGTCTTGACTTCAAAAAGCTTGTCCGCCCAATAACTTAAGGTTCCTATGACCCACAGTCCTCATATTTGGCATGGAGGCTAGTCATGATTAGTAAATGACCCGTATTGATTTTGAGGTCACTGGGTCAAAGGTCAAGGTCACAGGGACCTTGTCAAAATAAAGCTTTTCCCCGCAATTGCTTCAGAATGCCTGTCCAGAGTGTATTGATTTTGACATTTTCACATTTGAAGCATGTAGAATACATAACTTAGCAATGCACTGGCTTAGTAACCTCAGATTTGGCAGGGAGGTTGTCCTTGAGTTCTAAATGGCCACTGTTGATTCTGACAAAGTGGTATGCGGGGGTATTCACGCCATGATAGTGGCAGTTCTAGTTTAAATTGGATTTGTATCGCCCTGAGGGGGGGACCTGCTCAAATGTCTGTTCGTCTGTCTATCTGTCCGAGCGTCCTCTTGTGTCAGTTAGGGGTATTTGCGATCACAATTTGGCGTTAAGATTAATTCCGTATACCCCGACCTATAGGATGAATCATTGGTTATGGGAGGCACAAGGCTGCTTTTGGAGTAAGAAACAAACATGAAGATAACAGACATCTTCACAAATCTCTCTGTAAGAGCTTGTCCCCGTCTGTCCGTTTTTTTATCCCGTCCATATCTGTCATTTTCGGATAAATTTTGAAATAAATTGCAATAATGTGTGGCACATGGATACAATGTCATAATAAAGACCCAGGTTTGAAGCTCAACTCCTCGTGTTAGACTTGAAAGTGCATGAAAAAAGATGTACATTTTGGTATTTTGTCATTAAGAGATGAATTTTGAAATAGTTAAGCATAAATATACGGCCTATAACGGATTGGGAAATGATGTACTTTATATTAATACTTAATCTTCAAACAGGCATACCATGAATATTGTTTGGTTATTTCTTATGTCAATGTCAATAGCGCAGGAACATGTAGTGGAACGAGTAGTGCTCGAGAGCCAATTCAACAATCCAAAGAGCAGGGTCATGTCTATCAAGAAAGACAATTTTGTAAAAGTTCCTTAGTGGGGAACCCGGTCAACAATTTTTCTTGCACGACCTGATATTTTTAAAAAAAGTCTCAGTATTTCCAAAAGTAATATAGGAATCGTCATCCAGGCTGGCATTCGAAAAATATTTTTCTCATGAAATAAACTACTATTCTGAATAATAGAGTTAATGTTTCTTCTTGTAAGAGAAATATTCCGTATGATGTTTATCCCATAGAAGCCCTTACATAGTATTTTATTGCTGATTTAGGTAACCCGACAAGAACATGGTGGTTGAGGCCCCTGTGTTAGGACTTTTGTCGTCTATTTGGTTATCATGTGGTATTAAATTATCCGTTTTGATTGACCTAGAGCAGGCTGTTTACGGGTAAAAATATTTAAATCTTGTTAATTGTATATGCCGCCGTCCTGGAACGACAATAACCTTGCGTAAATGTGTATTTTGAAAAGGTCGTGTCATGCACAAGCAGGGTTATGTCTACAGTTGAACTTATAAATCATGATATAAACGTAACAAGATGGTTGTGTCCGATCTATAACTTTCTCATTAATTGATGCCTTTTGAAATAATTCTGCATAAATAAATGGCACATTGGGACAATGAGTCACATGTTAAACCCAGCTGATGATGTAAATCAAAGATCAAAATCATACGTTCACTTCGAACAAAATATTTCCTTAAAGTGTCTAAAAAGTCTGGTTAACGATTTTGTCATTCATGGATGAACTTAAAATCATTTGGGTTAAATATGGCGCCTCTTTGTAAGACGACATGTAGCGGACAAATGTTCCAAGGTCACACTTGCATTTCAAAAGTCATGATATGAGAGTGCATTTGTGGTCATGTCCAGTCCATATATGTGTTATTCAGCAAGAGCTAAGAATAAATACATGGTACTTTGAAACAATTTGTCTTGAGTGAGAATAAATATTTTGAAGGTCATGTCCGGTCATGAATTCTGTCATTCATTGGATGGATATTGGCGTAACTAGGCATACATTTGTGGCACATTAGGACTACTTGTAATGCTTAAACACTAGATTGATTAATTTAGAACATTGATGATTTGTCTATATCTTGGTCATTTATTCATGGATGTTTTTTAAAATAATAAGAAATACTAAAGATATAAATAAATGCTTCTTTATGTTTCTAATTTTTGTAAAACTTCTAAGACTACAGTATACATGCCTTCAATGTAAAAAAATGGAAGACACGACCCAGCAACAAATGTAATGGATCCTTAACTGAGCCGAGCTTCGGAGACATTTCAAGTGACACGCCCTTGTTTCTCTTGTTCTACATAATTGTCAGGATAGTGCAAAAATAGTTGGTACACATTTTAGTGACTAAAATTACACTAAGAAATATCAAAGTAATTTTATGGAGTGATAGTTGAAAAAATATGAGATTAAGAGATTAATACACGGCAGAGTAGGGCCGGAAGGTGATAATCGGCCCGCAAAATGAATAATGGCCCCGAGGGCATTATTCATTTCAGGGCCGATTATCACCTTTCGGCCCTACTCTTACGTGTATTAATGTCTTTAATACACTTGATCTAATAGCAGCTTTAAAAAAAACAAAAACAACAACAACAAGAACAAATACTTTGAAGTTCTTTCGTTGAAATTCTTGTTTACACTTCTACTACAGAGATGTTTACTGTTTGTGTGTTCAAAGCAGTAGAATCTAGAAGCAAGTTTTTTTTTCATTTTTTTCGGAATGAATTTGTCTTATTATTTCTTCAAATTTTAATAGTAACAAAAATGTGTTTGTACTAAATACGCTTAAGCTCTCATAATAAAAATAAAGCGATTCGTGCTGACAACCTACTTTCACTTTTACAGTTAACTGTTTGGTGACGTAAAATATGACGTCATTGTTTCAGTTTGTGCACGTGCACATGCTCTGCGGGCTGATAACTAGTTCTCGGCCCCGGGCCGCAAACTCATAATAGGTCACGTGACACTCATAATCAGTTGAAATCATAGGCAATTTTGTTACTATATATAGTAACAAGTGTATTAAAAAATGTTCTCTTGTGGCAAATGACATCAAAATATGCTATATCATAATGGAATAAGATACTCATCAATTTCTTAAAAGATAGCCAAGAACAAAAGAAGTACAGAGATTTGAACATATCTTAATCACTTGAATGATTTTAAAACATGAGATATAATAAGGCACAGCGTCCTTGGCAAAGTGGCATAATTATAATGTAGACGTTGATATTAACTAAGACAATGAATACATACCAATGAATAAAGACAAAACGCAAAAAATCTCGTATTTTCAGTTAAGTAAATAAAATTTAAAGACATAGGCTTCGAGGGCATATATTTTACATGATTTACAATGTAGAAGCAAAAAACTAAAATGCTCTATCAAATCATTCTGTGTTAAAAAAAAAGGGTAAACAGCAGTGAATCGTCAATATATTAATTGCAGAATTGGTATCAATTGGCTGTCTAATCTTCTATGCATGTACCATCATCAAATACCCGCAGTAGACCTATAATGTTTTACTTTATATTATTCATTAACCGTAAGGCAGTGTAAGCTCGTAGACTGTTTATGGTTCATGTTTGTGAGACTTTTTTATGCCCCCGCCATGTAATGGCCGGGGCATATAGTGTTACCCTGTTCCGTCCTTCCGTCATTCCGTCCTTCCGTCATTCCGTCATTCTGTCATTCCGTCATCATCAGTTTCCGTTCATTATTTTAGTAATGGTTGCACACATATAACTCAAATTTGACATATGGATATGTCGTGAGAAAATACAGGTCAAGTTTGAATTTGGTCATGGTTCAATGATTGTTTGCAGAGTTATGCCCCTTTTACTTTGAAAATAATATGAAATTTTCAGTTTCCGTTCATTATCTCCCCAACGGTACAACACATTCAACTCAAATTTGACATATGGATATGTCCTGAGAAAATACAGGTCAAGTTCGAATTTGGTCATGGTTCGATGTTTTTTGGCAGAGTTATGCCCCTTTTACTTTAAAATAATATGAAATTTTCAGTTTCCGTTCATTATCTCCCCAATGGTACAACACATTTAACTCAAACTTGACATATGGATACGTCAAAGGAATGCGCAGGTCAAGTTCAAAGTTGGTCATGGTTCAATGATTTTTGGCAGAGTTTTGCCCCTTTCACTTTGAAATTAATATGAAATTTTCAGTTTCTGTTTGTTATCTCCCCAATGGTACAACACGTTCAACTCAAATTTGACATATGGATATGTTTTTGTAATGCCCAGGCCAAGTTGGAATTTGGTCATGGTTCAATGATTTTTGGCAGAGTAATGCCCCTTTCACTTTGAAAATAATATGAAATTTACAGTTTCTGTTCATTATCTACCCAATAACTCAAATTTGACATATGGATATGTCAAAGGAATGGGCAGGTCAAGTTGGAATTTGGTCATGGTTCGATGATTTTTTGGCAGAGTTATGTCCCTTTCACTTTGAAAATAATATAGATACATCTGAGGAAGCAGTTTAAGTTTGAATTTGGTCGTGGTTCAATGATTTGGACAAACTTATCTTTCTTGAATGTTGGAAAAATTTTGAACTTTCATGTTCAGCTCTGAAATGTACGTAGCCATTATTTTGGCTACAAATATGAAATATGCTATTTTCAAAAGGTTAAGACTGAATAATTTCAGTTCCTTGAACATTGTATGAAAATGGTTTGTTTTAACATTGAAAAGTTTTAAGGGCTTTGAACTTAAAATGAAAAAAATAATTTGTGCAAACAAACTTGGAACTAAATATTATAAAATCTGAAATTTTGGCTGCATGCGGGGGCATCCGTGGCATGATGACACATTTCTAGTTTTCAAAGAGAAACACAATAAAGATTAAAATGACTTTACCATTTATTTGAGTTTATTTCAGTTAATAAATAGATGATCTGTTTTTAACCATGGCTAGGCATTTTTAAAGTTTGATTGATAAATACGAACCTTTATAAAGTAGCTATATCAATACAACAATAAAAGATATCGTACAAACATCTGTGGATGTTTCTAAATTCCAAATTTGACAATTTCCCCCTTTGATATATGAATTTTGCGAGGGCCGGTGCTAGGGTGCTTGGACGGTACCTTGCAATTTCCAGTTACATCCTTGTACAGGCTCAATCAAATCGAGCCTACAACGTTTTCAATTTTGCCATTTTGATCATATTTTAGGGATTCTGTTGTTGTTTTTGTTGTTGTTGTTGTTTTCTATTTTGAATAGGGCCGTACAAAAGATATTGTTGCAAAGACATGCGGGCTCAGAAACATAGTCACTGACCTGTGAAGATGACATGCAATTTTTTTTAATATTTACATACTGACCTTGACTCTTGGCATTCAAATTATAAAATGAACTAGTGTCCATAAAGGTTGACACAAATGCTATTCTATCAAAATAAAAAAACTTAAACATCTAATGGTAAATTAAAATGTGCAGGTTTTTATGTAAGACATTTGGGATCTCAGACACCTGATACAGATTAATTGTCCAAAATGATGACCCGTGATAGTTTTAAGTAATGTTGTAAATTAAAGTGTACAGTATACATACACAGAATGTACAATTCGACATGACATGTTGCTCATATCATAAAACAATTTTTGATATTCATTCCTACAGAAGGATACATTTGTTTAAAAGCACTTTACTTATATTTGTTAAAAAGGTGTCCATTTTGAAATCAAAGATGGCCGGTATAGCAGTCAAATCATGTGTGTAAATCATGTATAATTATCAGCCAATTATTCCTAACAGTAATTGAAACTTTATTCCATGTAGATTCACGGACATTCGATACGATATGTTCCAGAAATAATATTTTTTTAAGTAGATGGTAATGGACAATGGCGGCCATTTTGATTTGACCTTTAGAAGGTCAAGGATTTCAAGTACAGCCGTGGTAGAGCAAAAAATGGATTCAGCGTACCCGAATTATGTAAAAACGATTGACTACCTGCTTGTACTAAAAAAGCAGTTAGACTCTTAACTGAGGGTCTTTTCTGAAAATCTAACCCGTCTAATGGGAACACACTTGCAACATAGATATTTTTAACAAAGCCTTTCCAAAATATTAGGGCAAAATATTTCAATAACTAGAAGTGCAAGTTAAAGTTGAGCTGGACTGGCCTTTCAGCAAGTTCATTTGAAAAATAACACTGTGAAACAGTTGTTTCTGGTGAGCGACTCAGGGCCATCATGGCCCTCTTAGTTACTTAATTGTCATCAAACATAATCAGGATGCTTGTCTATGTAATTGTTCAGACGAGTCTGAACATGGGTCATCTTGGATGAAAAACCAGGTCACACGAGTTAAAAATAGAAAAATCTTGTTAACACTCAAGTGGCCACTGTTTTGATCCAAATATCCTGGAAATTGGTCTGAAAGTTTGTTTTGATGATTCTAGGTCAAGTTCAAATATGGGTCACCTGGGGTCAAAAACTAGGTCACACTGCTCAAATATGTGAACAATCTAATGCTCACATTTTTGACTCAGTTATCATGTCAGAATGCTTGTCTAGGTAATTGCTTGGATGAGTTCGAACATGGTTTGTCTTGGATGAAAAACTAGGTCACAGTAAATAAAAATAGAAAACTCTAGTTAACACTCTAGTGGCTCCTGTTTTGATCCTAATACATGTATCCTGAAAATTTGTCTGAAAGTTTGTTTTGATGATTTCTAGGTCAAGTTTGAGTATGAGTCATCAGGGGTCAAAAACTAGGTCACACCGCCCAAATATGGGTTTCAATTTGGTCATGGTTCGATGAGTTTTGCCCCTTAAATTTGAAAAAGAAATAAATTTTCAGTTTCAGTTCATTATCTTGCCAACAACTGTACATTTTTAATTTGATCAAAGGAATGCGCAAGCTGGAATTTTTTAGTTATGCCCATTTAACTTTGAAAAAAGGGAAGTTTTAAGTTTCCGTTCATTATCTCGCTAACAGTTGTACATATTCAACTCAAATTTGATATATGGATATGTCATAGGAATACACTGGTCAAGTTGGAATTTGTTAATGGTTTGATGATAGCTGACATAGTTTTCTGTCCTGAACTTTGATTTTCGAATTGAGAATGAAAAAAAACACAATAATTTAAGAAAACAAATTTGGAACTAAATATTTTTATATTATTTGAAATTTTGGCAGCATGCGGGGGTTATCCATGGCGTTATGACACATTTCTAGGTTCCATGAAAAAACTGATTTTAAAGTGCTGCAACTTCTCAACTGATTGAGATAGAGTTAAAGGCTCTTCAGCGTTGGTTACACATTACCTTAAGGTCAACCTGAGCCAATTTTTAGTCACAAGTCCAAATTTTTGTTGGAGATGTGAGGTCTGCTGCTCCCCTTCAAACCCACAAACAGAAGGGGGCACATCCCCCCTCTGGCATCTTCTTGATGTATCTATTTGATAGGAGTTGGCGCCGAAAAAGTGATCACTTTTTTAACAGCATTTTCAAACAAAAACAAGTGTTTGGGGTCTAAATAGGGCAATTTCTTTACTATTTCGACCTCGAAAAGTGGGAAAGGGGGTGGGGTGTGAGTGTGAAAAGGCGTGAAAATATGAAGTAATGGGTTATCTGCATCAATTATGTCAAATGGGAAGCTAAGCACTTTTTTCATGTTTGTATTCCAGATGTAAAGAAGAGGAAGAAAGATAAACCGAAGAAGGAAACAGGTAAAAATTAAAAAGAAATTTGCTTGTTTTGAGTAAGCATGATATACAATGTCATCTATTAATACCCTTACACATCTTGGTTGATATGCATAGTAATAGTATTCATCCACTTTCCAGTTCATAGAATGACAAATTGTGACAACACAACTTTCTTTTGTAATATTAAAAGTTCACCAATTAAACTGCATGGTGTTGTCAATACAGCCTGGAGATCAAATGACGACACAGAAAACTTTTGATCTTTGTTTGCGCGTTCTTTATAGGCTGATTTTTCCATTCTAGTATTGCTTTTTCTTTCTTGGTGTGACTGATATTTTGCCTTTGCTCTTCTATTCTCAAAGTGTCATACAGATTGCAGCGTGGACATTGACCTTTCTTAGGAGTGGAAACAAGACAAGTTATAATCTGTACAGAAAATGTTTCTGTACACAGCCTCTGAAACATACCTTCTATTTTGTCCTGTGCATTTTCATACCCCCAAAAACGAAGTTTTGGGGGTATATAGGAGTCACCCGGTGGTCGGTCGGTCGGTCGGTCCAGATGTCTGTTGCATTTTCCTTGTCCGGAGCGTACTTGAAGACTAATGGTTGGAATTCAATATAACTACATACAATGGTCAAGCACAATGAGAGGAAGTGCAGTGCACAAGAACCATAACTCGATCTTGACTAATTACAGAGTTATTGCCCTTTGTTACTTTTCCTTGTCCGGGGCATAAGTTGAAAACTACTGGTTGGAATTAAAAACAACTTCAAACAATTGTCAAACACAATAAGGGGAAGTGCAGTGCACAAGAGCCATAACTCTATCTTAAGTAATTACAGAGTTATTGCCCTTTGTTACTTTTCCATTGCTTTCTTTTCTCCGGACCATAGCTTGAAGACTAATGGTTGGAATTTATTATAACTTCATACAATGATCAAGCACATTGAGAGGAAGTGCAGTACACAAGAACCATAACTCTATCTTGACTAATGACAGAGTTATTGCCCTTTGTTACGTTTCCTTGTCCCGGGAATAACTTGAAAACTACTGGTTGGAATTAAAAACAACTTCATACAATTGTCAAACACAATAAGGGAAAGTGCTGTGCACAAAACCATAACTCCATCTTGACTAATTACAGAGTGATTGCCCTTTGTTACTTTTCCTTGTCCGGGGCATAACTTGAAAACTACTGTTTTGGAAATTCAATACAACTTCATACAGTTGTCAAGGACATTACAAGGAAGTGCAGTGCACAAGAGCCATAACTCCATTTTGACAAAATACATCTTCAGTATTTATAGAGTTATTGCCCTTTGTTCCTTTTCCTTGTCTTTCTGGACTTATTACAGAGTAATTCAATAAAACTTCATCAATGGCCAACCACATTGGCAGTAAATGCAACATACAAGAACCACAACTATCTTTAATTGCCAACAACCATATTTCTATATTTCAATTCTTTTACAAGGTATTCTGTTACTAGTAACATCCTCATTTCGGAAGCAGTTCTGTGGGGGTATTAATCACATTTAGTGATAGTTCTAGTTCTAAAAACAGTGAGTACATACTTAAATCTTGCGTTAGATACTTCCTGTTGGAGTCTTTTCGTGTGTACTGTGATTCAACAGTTGGAAAGCTTTCGATGTGTTTCTTTACAAATGATCTGTGATATTCCGTGGTTTTATTTCCATGCACAGCTTTCCTTCTCTTGTCATTTCCAACATATAACCCTGCCACTTTGTGCTTAACTGCGTTTGTAAATATTTTGGAAGCAACATTGAGAGCTTTTAGAAAAAAGTCTTTGCACACTCTAACCATTTTGCCACCAACTGTGAAGAAAAACGAATTCGAAATAGTTCTTTGTTTTGTTCTCTGTTTAGATGCCTTCTTTGGTTCTTTATTGTTAACATGGAAACAAATGAATTGCCTCTGACTTTTGTAAACACCCATTGACCAGTATGTACTGAATATTTTTTGTCTTTCATCTTTGGTTATATTCTCGCTGCATTTAAATCTACATGAGAAATTTCTTGGGAAAAGAGATAACAGATAGTGTCTGTGAACTGTATGTCGGGCATCTGAATAATTAGTGCTAAGATCTGTAAGTGCATATTTATTCACGTAGATATGAAGAATTACTCCTATGTGAAGATAAGATTAATAGAGTAATAAATGATGAAAAGAATTTAAAATTATCTAACTTAAAATTTAAAGACATTTATAATAAGCCTTGTAATGAGTCAACTACTTTTAAAGTGACTTTGTTTTTAAAGACATTCGTGTAAAAAAATACCTCGTTAAACTTTTCAGGAAGGTATATTCAGAATAAAAGGTGGTTCTAGCTCATACACATACTAAGGCCAATTGAAAACAACAAGAAATATGTGTAACAATTTTAATAAAAGGTTGAAAAGGTTTCACAATCGAATTTTGCGTGTATCAGATGCTACTGACGATTGTGAAAGGTCCCATTTAATGTATTTAGTAATATTATTTAGTAAATTCAAGTGATTTTGACCGTTACCGAATTGTTGTGCCACTTTTTTGTCTACCTGGGAGTTTTAGCACGAATGCGCTTGTTTGCTGATAGATATTTCATGAACGGGAAGGGCTAGATACTTGGGGTCGGTCTCATTTGGAAGCTAAATACAAACGTGAAATAGTGATAAATGTTTTTTTTGTCTGGGCAATTGTTTTCACAATGTCCCGGGAAATGAACCCCTTGCTCGTAGACTCGAATCTGGAGTTTCCGGCATTCTCTTCACTTGCAGTATATTTTTAAGGGGGCATTTTTTTTTTTTAGTTTTTGACACATTTAAGATGAACACAGAGGTTTTTTTTCGCTCACCTGTCACCAAAGGTGAGCTTTTGTGACCGCTTTTCGTCCGGCGTCCGTCTATCGCCCATCCGTCCGTCTTCCGTAAACTTTTACTTTAAATGACATCTCCTCATAAACCACTAAGCCATTTTTATCCAAACTTCATAGGAATGTTCCTTTGGAGGTCACCTTTGAACATTGTTCTAAAATTTAATTCCATGCAGAACTCTGGTTGCCATGGCAACCAAAAAAAACTTTAAATATCTTCCTCTAAAAAAAACCCAAGAGCTAGAGCTAAGATATTTGGCATGAACATCTTGTAGTGATTTTCTACCAAGTTTTTTCAAATAAAAGCCCTGGGGGTCAAAATTGGCCCCGCCCCCGGGGGGTCATTGATTTTCCCTATATGCATATAGTAAAAACTTAAAAAATCTTCTATTGAAGAACCCAAAGAACTAGAGCTAAGATATTTAGCATGAAACATGTTCTAATGGATGTCTACCAAGTATGTTCAAATAAGAGCCCTGAGGTCAAAATTGGCCCCACCCTGGGGGTCATTGATTTTTCTTATATGTGTATAGCAAGAACTTAAAAAATTTCTTTGAAAAAAAAGCAAATAGCTAGAGTTTAGAGACTTAGTATGAAACATCTTCTAGTGAGTGTCTACAAAGTTTGTTGAAATAAAAGCCCTTGGGTTAAAATTGGCCCGCCCCGGGGGTCATTCATTTTCCTTATGTGTATAGCAAACACTTAAAAAATCTTCTTTGAAAAAAAACTCAAATAGCTAGAGTTTAGATATTTAGCATGAAGCATCTTCTAGTGAGTTTCTATTAAGTTTGTTCAAATGAAAGCCCTGGGGTCAAAATTGGCCCCGCCCCTGGGGACATTGATTTTCCTTATATGTGTATAGCAAAAACTTAAAAATCTTTTTTGAAAAAACTCAAATAGCTAGAGTTTAGATATTAAGCATGTAACATTTTCTAGTAAGTGTCTACAAAGATTGTTCAAATAAAAGCCCTGGGGTCAAAACTGGCCCTGCCCCAGTTGTGTCATTGTTTTTAAGAAAAAACTTTAAAAAAATCTTCTTTTAAAAAACAAAACGAGCTAGACCTTAGATGTTTAGCATGAAACATCTTCTAATGAGTGTCTACCAAGTTTTTTCAAATAAAAAAGCCCTGGGGTTACGGGGTCTATATACAGGTGAGCGACTTCAGGGCTATCATGGCCCTCTTGTTTATCAATGTGGTCATATTTTCTTCCCGGGTCCGATACTCGTGCCTGTGTGTTAAGTTACAACAATTAGCCATGTCGTTTACCTGAAACTTTCCCTGAATCCTGTAGATTTCATCACCTCATATTTAGCGGTAATGTTCACTACTGTTTGACTACTAATAACTGCCTACAGACGGATTAAATTTATACTGGCTAGTTGTTAATGACAGTGTATGACACCTTCACTCAGGAAGCCACAGGGGGTAAACAATTAATCTTTAAATTGATCGAAATTATTGCCGATAATACATGGATTGACAGTTTCTGAACTAGCAGTCGACAGGCTTTTCTTATCAGTAGAATTGCGAATAAAGATAACCGATTACGTATCTCACTGTATAAAACATATGTAAAATGGTCAGACTAGTGGTAGGTTTAACCGTAAATTTAAATACCTTTAGTGTCAAACAATGTGTTAAAATATATACTGAGACAAGCTTTTCATTGGTGTAATAAATTTCAAAATCGGACATTAAATCGCCCATACTAGCGGTTTAAAAACGGCTAAATTTGCATTGGTTTACATAAGAGATATTGATTTTACTCGAAGCTAAGAGAAACAACTCTTGTTTTTCACTCGATATACCTCGGTTATTTACGTAGTTCATATAGAGAATGTCAATGGGTGTATTATTTGTTGGAAGAGGCACATATATATACCAATCAAAGGATTAGTGTCACCATTGCAATGCTGTAAGGGGATAATCGTTCGTTATTAGTGTTCTTAAATAGTTTATAATTTTAAACTTGACAATAAGAATATACATGTATAAAAATGTAAAATTACTGGCTACAAATTAGACTATTTTAGAATTTTTTTTAACCGGGACAGACACCTGATTTCCGGGACTTTCCCGGACATCCGGGACGTTATGGCATGTATGCTTATATTTCTTGTGCTTTTGAGTTTCTGGAAAAATATTATTTTTGTTATTTTTTTTATTCACTTATAAACCAACAAAAAACCAAATTATTGTTGTTTTTAGTCAGTATAAAATCTCCATGACAATTTAATGGAGATAAAAATATCACCACTGATATGTGCTTCAAAATAAGGTTTTTAAGGGCATGACGGGTGACATGTCTTGGGTTAAAACTTTTCAGGGAAAGCTGTGGTGAATATAACTGTCACTTAGACTTCATGTGACAATAGCATAGCATGTATCAATACAAATCTTAATATTGATACAGGTTATTGAAATAAAAAAATGTTGCTGACAAATGTTGTAAATGGGTATCCCCTCTGATTAAAAATTATTTTAGACTGCTTTAAATTTTATTTTCTTAAACAAATTTGCATTCAGGCGTATATTGCCACGACTATATGGTGCTCTGGTTTGTTTAGTGAGATCATTATAAGAAAAGTAACCAAATTTTATTAGTTTCCTACTTGGGTATCATCACATTACCAAAAACTTTGAACCCAGTGAGTTGTTCCTTACTGTAGTTTTTGCTATACTTTATTTTCAGGAGGAGATGTTTATGAAAATGCACCAGTAAATGCCATAGGATCAGGAAAGAAAACTGCTTATGAAGAAAACCCATATGAAAATCCTGAGATATCTGATACAAGAAAGGCTCCACTGGTTCGTTTTTTATTGTGTGTTGTTATTATGTCTCATGGCATATAGTAATTGAACCATCCATTGTGTCTGTCTGTCCACTGTAAATCAAAATGGCAAGATGGATTTAAAATAATAGCTTAATAATTTACACAATTACTTAACAACACAAAGTACATGATCTATGCAAGTTACCTAACAGTGGCTTTCATTTGTTAGCTCACCCATCACAAAGTGACAAGGTGAGCTTTTGTGTTCGTATTTCGTCCAGTGTCCATCCCTACATTGGCCCTCTGTAAGCTTTTACTTTGAATGACATTTCATATAAACAACTTAGTGCCAGTGCAAATTAGTGGCAATGACTTGGATATTTTTGAACGGATTGTCTTCAATCTTATTAGTTAGACCTTCAAGTTTACCAGACAAATCTTTAAATTCACCTTCCACTAGATAACCTTGACCTTGAAATTCAAATATTGAAAAGTTCTATATTTTAGCTCACCTGAGATAGCTCAGGGTGAGCTTTTAGGATCGTTGAATGATGTTGTCCGTCCATATTTGATCGTTTATACTGTAGTGGTCACATTTTTGCCTCAATCAATGCTTGTCTAGGTAATTTCTTGGATAAGTACGAACATAGGTCATCTCGGATGAAAAACTAGGTCACAGGTGGTAACATAGAAATATCTTGTTAACACTCTAATGGCTACTGTTTTGATCCAAATATTCTGGAAATTGGTCTGAAAGTTTGTTTTGATGATTTCTAGGTCAAGATTGAAAATGTGTCACCTGGAGTTAAATCAAGGTCACACTATCCAAATATGGAAAAACCTTGTTAACACTCTAGTGGTCACATTTTTGGCTCAATTGTGGTCAAACTTGGTCAGGATGCTTGTTTAGTTAATTGCTAGGATGAGTTTCAATATGGTCTATCCTTGATGAAAAACTTTGTCACAGGAAGTATAAAATAAAAGAAATCTTGTTAACTCTCTAGTGGCTTCTGTTGTTATTAAAATATTCTGAAAATTGGTCTGCAAGTTTGTTAAATAGAGGTCACCCTGCACAAATATAGAAAACCTTGTTAACACTCTAGTGGTCAAATTTTTGACTCAGTTGTCATCAAATGTGGTGAGGATGCTTGTCTAAGTAATTGCTCAGATGAGTTAAACGGGTCAGGTGAGCAATCTAGGGCCATCTTGGACCTCTGTGTCAAAACCCTCTCTTACATGTTGGTTAATGTTTTGTTATTGTCCATTTTTTTCAAAAACTTTTTAAGATATATTTTTTTTTAAATCAGGCTGGCGTTTTATTGTCTTTAAAGGATACCATCTCCAAAGGGTAGATTATCATAGGATTATTTTAACATATGCTAATTTTTGGCCGGGTTGCACTGGTGCAAACCCGGGTTATAGTATGGTGAATGTTGGGCGGTGGGCGGGCGGGGAAAAACATTTTGTATCAGTTTTCTCAGCAACTACTTATCACAGCCTCTTGGTATTTGGCATGCAGCATTGACACGTAGTCCCATACTGTGGGATTCGATTTCAAGTCTGTCGCTCATCCACTTCCTGTTATATACTTAGTTAAATTTTCGACATTAATGGTCAATGGTAGGAAATTTTCGTAATAGTTTTCTCAGCAACTACTAATCACAGCCTCTTGATATTTGGCATACAGCATTGACACCTGGTCCCATACCGAGGGATTCCATTTCAGGTCTGTAGCTCATCCACTTCCTGTTTATCTACTTAGTTAAATTTTCGACATTAATGGTCAATGGTAGGAAATTTTCGTAACAGTTTTCTCAGCGACTACTAATCACAGCCTCTTGATATTTGGCAAACAGCATTGACACATGGTCTCATACGGTGGGATTCAATTTCAGGCCTGTCGCTCATCCATGTCCTGTTTATCCACTTAGTTAAAGTTTCGACATTAATGGTCAATGGTAGGAAATTTTCGTAACAGTTTTCTCGGCAACTACTTATCACAGTCTCTTGATATTTAGCATACAGCATTGACACTTGGTCCAATACCGTTGGATTCGATTTCAGGTCTGTTGCTTACCCACTTTCTGTTTACCAACTTAGTTAAATTTTCGATATTAATGGTCATTGGCAGGAAATTTTCGTAACATTTTTCTCAGCAACTACTTATCACAGCCTCTTGATATTTAGCATAAAGCATTGACACGCGGTCCCATACTGTGGGATTTGATTTCAAGTCTGTTGCTCATCACATCTGTTTACTGACTTAGTTTAATGGATAGTGGTAAATGTTTTTAGTAACATCACAGCATCATCATATAGGGATCACTTCTCCGTCGTCTGTCTGTCCGTCTGTCTGTCTGTCCGCACTCACAGGACAGTAATTATGTGGCTAGAGGGACAATAGGTAACTGTTCTTTCTCTTTGATGTCATTCATTCCGTAATGCTTTTATGTGGCTATTTTCTTTTGTGTGGCTAAAAAGAACAATAGAGAGAACAATAGAGTAGCCACATAATTACTCTCCTGTTAGAACGACCGTCTGCCCGTCCGTCACAAAACTCGTCCGGACTACTCCTCAAAAACTACTGGTGCAATTTCATCCAAACTTTACAGGAATGATCAGTACCAAGTCTAGTTGTGCATATTGTCAGCATTTTCCAGTTCAATGATTTTTGTCAGAGTTATGGCCCGTTAATAATTTTTATTTTTAAAGTTTGTCCGGACCACTTCTCTTATACCACTAATACAATTTCAATGAATCAGGAATGATCAGTACCAAGTCTAGTTGTGCATATTGTCAGAATTTTCCGGTTCAATGATTTTTGTCAGAGTTATGGTCCTTTAATAATTTTTATGCCACCGCAGCATCTGCGATGCGGTGGCATATAGCAATTCACCTGTGTGTATGTATGTGTGTGTGTTTGTTTGTTTGTGTGTGTGTGTGTTATATAGATTATATAGTGAACTTAAAAAAATCTTCTAGTGAAAAACCGCTAGTCCAATTTCAACCAAACTTGGCAGGATTGATCATTGTGTGAAGGGCTTCCAAAGTTGTTCAAAGAATTTCATTCCATGCAGAAATCTGGTTGCCATGGCAACCAAAAGGAATTATATGAATAAATTTAAAAAATCTTCTTGTAAAGATCCAAAAGGCCTAGAGCTTAGATATTTTGCATAAGGCATTGTCTGGTAGACCTCTACCAAGATTGTTCAAATTATAGCCCTGGGGTCAAAATCTGTCCCGCCCCGGGGTCATTGATTTTCACTATATATACATATAGTAAAAACATAAAATACCTTCTTGTAAAGACCCTAAAGGCCTAGAGCTTAGATATTTTGCATAAGGCATTGTCTGGTAGAAATCTACCAAGATTGTTCAAATTATAGCCCTGGGGTCAAAATCGGCCCTGTCCCGGGGATCATTGATTTTCACTATATGTACATATAGTAAAAACTTAAAATCCTTCTTGTAAAGACCAAAAAGGCCTAGAGCTTTGATATTTTGCATAAGGCATTGTCTGGTAGACCTTTACCCAAATTGTTCAAATTATAGCCCTGGGGTCACAATCGGCCCCGGGGGTCATTGGTTTTCCTTATATGTATATAGTAAAAAATCTAAAAAAATTCCTTCTAGCAATTAACAAATGCTAGAGGTTAGATATTTTGCATGAAACATTGTGAAGTGAACTTCTAGCAAGATTGTTCAAATTATAGCCCTGGGGTGAAAATTGCCCCGGGGGTCATTAATTTTCAATATATACATATAGTAAAAAATCAAAAAATCTTATTGTCTGAAGGTACAAGGCCTAGAGCTTTAATATTTGTTAAATGATATCATCTATAGGTACTCTTCCAAAGTTGTTCAAATTTTGCCTCTAGTGTCATAATTAGCCCCGCCCGGGGGCAATAGGTTTTCCTTATATGTATTTAGTAAAAACTTTAAAAAATCATCTTCTCTAAATTTACAAAGGCTAGAGTTAAGATATTTTTCATAAAACATTATGTAGTGAACCTCTAGCAAGATTATAGCCATGGGGTCAAAATTGGCCTGGCCCCATCCCCAGGGTCATTGATTTTCACTATGAACATATAGTAAAAAATTAAAAAATCTTCTTGTCTGAAGGTACAAGGCTTAGAGCTTTGATATTTGGTATATAATATCATCTATAGGTCCTCTACTAAAGTTGTTTTAATTATGCCCCTAGTGTTAAAATTTCCCTGCCCCAGAGGCGATAGTTTTCCTTATATGTATAAAGTAAAAACTTGAAAAATCTTCTTCTCTGAATTGAAAAATCTTCTTCTCTGAATTGACAAAGGCTAGAGGTTAAATATATGGCATGAGACTTTGTGAAGTGAACTTTTACCAAGATTGTTCAAATTATAGCCCTGGGGTCAAAATTGGTCCCGCCCCGGGGGTCATTGATTTTCATTATGTACATATAGTAAAAAAATAACAAATATTTTTGTCTGAAGGTACGAGGCATAGAGCTTTGATGTTTGCTATATAATATCATCTATAGGTGCTCCCCTGGTGTCAAAATTGGCCCTCCCCGGGGGCAGGGATTCTCATTATGTAGTCGCATAGTAAAAACAGAAAATAAAACAAATGTTTTCTGAATGGGAGAAAGCTACAACTTATATATTTGACTTGAAATGTTGTTTGCTGAACTGTATCAAGATTGTTTTGAAATTAAATCATTGGGTCCAAAATATTTCCTTGCCCAAGGGGACAGTGACCATCTTTATTGTCCTTTGATGTACAGCAATGAAATTTTGACCATGTGCACAGTTTTAGTTGCAAAATTGAACTTTGATATCAGGTGACCTAGATTTTGATGATGTGACCTACTTTCTTGTCCTTTGATGTACAGCTATGAAATTTGAACCATGTGCACAGATTAAGATGTAAAGTGAACTTTGATTTCAGCTGACCTAGATTTTTACAAAGTGTCTTACTGTGTTGTCCTTTGATGTAGTCATGAAATTAAGGCTGTGTGAAATATGACCTTCACCACCAAATTCACTAGACTCGAGTGCATTGATATATTCCTACTCTGATCTTTTATTGAGTTAACAACAGATTTAACCACTAATCTGATATTAAGAATTAGAAAGGTCAGGGATCTATGCATTATGACAATTTTCAAAATTGTATAGAAACAAAAAAAAAATCTGCCCCTACACTACTATTTAGTGTTGTATTAATGCGGTGGCATAGCATTTTTCTCAAATGCAATCTTGTTATTTTTAAAGTTTGTCCGGACTACTTCTCTTATACCACTAATGCAATTTCAATGAAACTTTACAGGAATAATCTGTAGCTCAAGTCCTTGCGCATATTGCACGGGTTTTCCGGTTGAATGATTTTTAGCCGAGTTATGGCCCTTTGATAAAAAGTTTTTTTAGCTCACCTGTCACAAAGTGACAAGGTGAGCTTTTGTGATCGCTTTTCGTCTGTCGTCCGTCCGTCGTCCGTCCGTAAACTTTTACTTTAAATGACATCTCCTCATAAACCACTAAGCCAATGTCATCCAAACTTCACAGGAATGTTCCTTTGGTGGTTACCTTTAAAAATTGTTCAAAGAATTTAATTCCATGCAGAACTCTGGTTGCCATGGCAACCGAAAGAAATT
This sequence comes from Ruditapes philippinarum, assembly GCF_026571515.1. Taxonomy (NCBI): domain Eukaryota; kingdom Metazoa; phylum Mollusca; class Bivalvia; order Venerida; family Veneridae; genus Ruditapes; species Ruditapes philippinarum. Next base: position 261,600 of record NW_026859981.1, read on the forward strand.
TTTTTAAATATCTTCTCTTAAAAAACCCCAAGAGCTAGAGCTTAGATATTTGGCATGAAACATCTTCTAATGAGTGTCTACCAAGTTTGTTCAATTAATAGCCCTGGGGTCAAAATTGGCCCCGCCCCAGGGGGGGTCTTTGATTTTCCCTATATGCATATAGTAAAAACTTAAAAATTCTTCTTTTAAGGAAACCCAAAGAGCTAGACCTAAGATATTTAGCATGAAACATCTTCTAATGAGTGTCTACCAAGTTTGTTCAAATAAAAGCCCTGGGGTCAAAATTGGCCCCGCCCCAGGAGGTCATTGATTTTCCTTATATGCATATAGTAAAAACTTAAAAATTCCTCTTTGAAAGAACCCAAATAGCTAGAGTTTTACTTTTATATGTTTCTAGATGATCATTTTAGTGTTTTACTTATTAAACCTTTTGTTACCATGAAAACTGTTAGAATTTCACTTGGCGGGGATTCATTTTATTTACACTGTCTCGTTTATAGGAACATGGTGGGGCTTAGAGCGATGTTTTGTGCACCATTTACCGGTTTTAACTCCCCAGCAGTCATTTTTATGCTGCTGACCGTTCCAAGGCGGCGCCCCACTCTGTTCCTCAGATGTATGTCTATGTTGTTTCATACTGTTTTTGTGATACTTTTGCTTGTGTCCCTTGTTGTTTTCTCGTCTACGGTAAGTATCTTTCCCATTGCCTCTAGCTTTTATTTCTTTGATTACCCCCCCCCCCTCCCGCGGTCTCCTGTCCCCATCCCCTTTGTGGACCTATTATTATTTTCTTTGAATTCCTAATCAGTTACAAATTATTTATCATTTAATGATTCACCTGTCCGTGCTCTGTCCTGTTTTTGTTTGGGTTCCACTTGGGCTGTTTGCCATTGGTTCTTGTTGCTGGGTCATGTGGGGGTTGCGTTCATTGACCGCCGCCTTTCCTTGTTGATCTTGTTTATCATATATTAGATATTAAGCATGAAACATCTTCTAGTGAGTGTCTACCAAGTTTGTTAAAATATAAGCCTTTGGGTCAAAATTGGCCCCGCCCCAGGAGGTCTTTGATTTTCCCTATATGCATATAGTAAAAACTTAAAAATCTTCTTTGAAAAAACCCAATTAGCTAGAGTTTAGATATTATGCATGAAACGTCTTCTAATGAGTGTCTACAAAGTTTGTTCAAATAAAAGCCCTGGGGTCAAAATTGGCCCCGCCCCAGGAGGTCATTGATTTTCCCTATATGCATATAGTAAAAACTTAAAAAATCTTCTTTTAAAGAACTCAAAGAGCTAGAGCTAAGATATTTCAATTTAGCATGAAACATGTTCTGATTGGTATCTACCAAGTTTGTTCAAATAAAAGCCCTGGAATCAAAATTAGCCCCGCCCTGTGGGTATTGATTTTCCTTATATGTATGTAGCAAAAACTTAAAAAATCTTCTTTGAAAAAACCCAAATAGCTGGAGTTTAGATATTAAGTATGAAACATCTTCTAGTGAATGTCTACAAAGTTTGTTCAAATAAAAGCCCTTGAGTCAAAATTGGCCCCGCCCCGGGTGTTATTGATTTTCCTTATATTTGTATAGCAAAAACTTAAAAATCTTCTTTGAAAAAAAACCCAAATAGCTAGAGTTTAGATATTAAGCACGAATTATCTTCTAGTAATTGTCTACAAAGTTTGATCTAATAAAAGCCCTGGGGTCAGAATTGGCCCCGCCCCATGGGTGTCATTGGTTTTAACTATATGTGTAAAAAAACTTCTTTTAAAAAAAACCCAATGAGCTAGAGCTTAGATTTTTAGCATGAAACATCTTCTTATGGATGTCTACCAAGTTTGTTCAAATAAAAGCCCTTGGGTTAAAATTGGCCCTGCCAGGAGGGGGGCTGAAGGAGGGGGGGAAGATTGTTGCTTTTCATTATATGTGTGTAGTAAAAACTTAACATCATAAAACATCTTCTAATGGGTGTCTTCCAAGTTTGTTCAAATAAAAGCCCTGGGGTTTAAACTGGCGCCGCTCTGGGTGCCTTTATACAGGTGAGCGACCTCAGGGCCATCATGGCCCTCTTGTTTCTGTTAGTTGCCAGATACACAAAAGCTTGTCCGGACTACTCCTCATAAACTACTGGTGCAATTTTATCCAAACTTTACAGGAATGATCAGTATCAAATCTAGTTGTGCACTGTCCGTCTATCTGTCCGTCTGTCACAAAACTTGTCCCAACATGAAATTGGCCATCAGGAGGCGACACATGTGATCACTGATCGCTCTTGTTCAACTTAGATTTTTACCTCTAGTTATCTTTTTAGCTCACCCGAGGACAATATCCTCAAGGTGAGCTTTTGTGATGGCCCATTGTCCGTCGTCCATCGTCCATCCATCCATGCATCAACAATTTCTTTAAAAAACTTCTACTCCTTTACTACATGGCCAAATTTGTTGAAACTTTGCAGGGATGTTTCTTGCATGTAGCTGTACCAAAGGTGTTCAATGAATCAAATTCCATCAACCAAAATATTTTTTTACAAAAATATTAAAATATTTTCTTGTTAAAAACCGAAACAGCTAGAGCTTAGATATTTGGCATGAAACATCTTCCAGTGGTGTCTACCAAGTTTGATCAAATAAAAGCCCTAGGGTCAAAATTGGCCAGCCCCTGGGGGTTAATGATGTTCCTTATATGCATTTAGTAAAAACTTAAAAAACCTTCTTGTGAAGATCCAAAAGAGGTAAAGCTTAGATATTTGGCATGATACATCTTCTAATAGATGTCTACCAAGTTTGTTCAAATAAAATCCCTAGGGTCAAAATTGACCCCACCCCAGGGGTCATTGATTTTCCTTTTATGTATTTGGTAAAACCCTAAAAATGTGACAATCAAAAGCACCATAGATAAGATATTTAGCATGAAACATCTTGTAGTGGATGTCTTCCAAGGTTTTTTCAAATAAATGCCCAAGGGTCAAAATTGGTCAGGCCCCAGGGGTCACTGATATTCCTTATCTGTATTCAGTAAAAACTAAAAACTAACCTTCTCGTGACAATGCAAAGAGGTAGAGCTTAGATATTTTATAAAAAACTTTCTAGTGGATGTCTACCAAGTTTGTTCTTATAAAAGCCTTAAGACCAAATTGGCCCCGCCCAAGGGGTCATTGATTTTCCTAATATGTATATAGTAAAAACTTAAAAATCTTCTTGCGAAAATCTAAAAATGGTAGAGCTTAGATATTTGGCATGAAACATTTTCTAGTGGATCTACCATGTTTGTTCAAATGAAACCCCTAGGGTCAAAATTGCCCCTGCCCAAGGGTGTCATTGATTTTTCCTATATGCATAGAAACTTAAACAATCTTCTTGTGAAAATCCAAAACCGCTATTTTTAAAAAAAACATATCCATATCCAAAGTTTTTTTCTTTGATTGAAGTATTCATGCAGCCATAAAAAGGGTGAAATAAAAAAAATCTGCCTAAAAAAATCTTTCGTTGGCACTCTTTAAACAGTAAAGAAATCCGACTCAAATCTTAATCCAGTTAGCTGATGTCATTATGTACACACATTGATTGCATCATGCTTACCATATTTGGTAGTAGACGCTACGTCACGTCTTACCTGTTTACATGTAGACTGTGTAATTGAGACCGGGTTGTGTAGAGTTTGTTTGATGTGTACTGACTACTGGATAATAATTGGACTTAATTATTTTGTCCCTCTGTTATTATTTATCTCACATTAACGGACAATTAAAAGGTGTGAAAGTTGTTTAAATCAGACAAAGCAATGTATTTTGACCAGAAAATAAGGGTTGCTTGTCACATATGACAGGGAGTCGTTTAATTCAGACCATGTTTATAGGGAAATATGTTGGGAGTACTGAAACAAGGTCGGATAAGACAAGGAGTCGTTGAAATTAGGGGGTCACTCAGGCACTCTTGACTGTATAGAGTTTGTTCTCTGTTATCATGTCTCTCAAATCAACGATGACATTTTTATTGTCTTCTTCACTGATTGGGACCAGAGAACTATATGATAATTATATCTATTTCCGAAAGTGAGATGGATCCGTAAGAACCCAAAAAGACCTAGGGTTTCAATTAATTTTTGAAAAGAAAAAAGTATATATAACCCTTTTATTTTCTTTATTTTGTTTTTAAAATTTTTTGTATTAAATTTAAAATTTCCCCAAATTTTACCTTTCCCCTTCGGGGGGGGACCCCTATAAAGATAAAAAGTTTGCTATTAAAATTTTTATATTTTTTAAAAAAAAAATAAAAAAAAAAGAAATGTTTGTTCAAATAAAATCCCTAGGGTCAAAGTTGGCCCTTCCCCAATGATCATTGATTTTCCTTATATATACATGTAAAAGGTAAAAACTTAAAATCATCTTATTAAAATCCTAAAGACCTAAAGCTTTCATATTTGGCAAGAAACATGTTCTAGTTTATGTCTACCATGTTTGTTGAAGTAATACCCCTAGGGTAAAAATTGGCCCTGTCCCAGGGGATCAAGGTTGATAGTTCAATCCCCAGCCAGGTCAAATTTGTGTTTTCCCTCTCTTTTTATGCCCCCGAAGGGAGGCGTATTATAATCGCACTGTCTGTCCGTCCGTCCGTCTGTGCGTCCCCACTTTATTCATGTCAGGACTGTAACTTTGTCATACATTGAGGGAATTTGAAATAACTTGGCACAAATGTCTACCACATCAATATGATGTGTCATGTCCAAGAACCACCTCCCTACCTCAAAGGTCAAGGTCACACTATCATTTTGAAGTTTCACATTATCGCAATTAGAGTAAATAGGTACACACATTCGTGTCTGACTGTAACTTTGTCATGCATTGAATTATTTTGAATAACAAGGCATAAATGTCTACCACGGTGTACGGACATAATCCCCTTTGGACAAAATCCCCTTCGCATATCCGGACAAAATCGCTCCATGGGTGGACATTATCCCCATCATGTTTTTGCAAGGCTGGACTAAATCCCCATGTTTCGTGTATTATTATACTCCATACAAATTTATGAATAATGAATTTTTGTTATTATGCCACAGCAGCATCTGCGATGCGGTGGCATATAGCGACTTACCTGTGTGTGTGTGTGTGTGTGTGTGTGTGTGTGTGTGCGCGCGCGCGTGTGTGTGTGCGTGTGTGTGTTTGCGTGTGTATGTGTGTGTGTATTTGTGTGTGTGTTTTATAGATTATACAGTGAACTTAAAAAATCTTCTTGTAAAAAACCACTAGTCAAATTTCAACCAAACTTAGCAGGATTGATCCTTGGGTGAAGGGCTTCCAAAGTTGTTCAAAAAATTCATTCCATGCAGAAATCTGGTTGCCATGGCAACCAAAAGATATTATTAGAATAAATTTAAAAAATCTTCTTGTAAAAACCCAAAAGGCCTAGAGCTTAGATATTTTGCATAAGGCATTGCCTGGTAGACCCTTTCCAAGATTGTTCAAATTATAGCCCTGGGGTCAAAATCGGCCCCGCCCCGGGGGTCATTGATTTTCACTATATCTACATATAGTAAAAACTTAAAATACTTTTTTGTAAAGACCCAAAAGGCCTAGAGCTTAGATATGTAGCATAGGGCATTGTCTGTGTAGTGAACCTCTAGCAAGATTGTTCAAATTATAGCCCTGGGGTCAAAATTGCCCCCGGCCCGGGAGTCGTTGATTTTCAATATATACATATAGTAAAAAATAAAAAAAATCTTACAGCTTTAATATTTGTTAAATCATATCATCTATAGGTACTCTACCAAAAGTGTCAAAATTAGCCCCGCCTCGGGGGTCATAAGTTTTCCTTATATGTATATAGTAAAAACTTAAAAAATCATCTTCTCTAAATTGACAAAGGCTTGAGGTAAGATATTTTGCATGAAACATTGTGTAGTGAACCTCTAGCAAGATTGTACAAATTAAAGCCCTGCGGTCGAAAAAGGCCCCACCCCCGGGGGTCATTGATTTTCACTATGTTCAAATAGTAAAAAATTAAAACATCTTCTTGTCTGAAGGTACAAGGCTTAGAGCTTTGATATTTGGTATATAATATCATCTATTTGTCCTCTACTAAAGCTGTTCAAAATATGCCCCTAGTGTTAAAATTGCCCTGCCCCAGAGGCGATAGTTTTCCTTATATGTATAAAGTAAAAACTTGAAAAATTGCCTTCTCTGAATTGACAAAGGCTAGAGGTTAAATATTTACATGAGACTTTGCGAAGTGAACCTCTACCAAGATTGTTCAAATTATAGCCCTAGGGTCAAAATTGGCTCCGCCTCGGGGGTCATTGATTTTCATTATGTACATATAGTAAAAGAATAAAAAAAAATTTGTCTGAAAGTACAAGGCATAGAGCTTTGATGTTTGCTATATAATATTATCTATAGGTCTTCCACCAAAGTTGTTCAAATTTTTCCCCTGGTGTCAAAATTGGCCCTGCCCGGGGGCATTGACTCTCATTATGTACACATAGTAAAAACAGAAACTAAAACAAATGTTTTCTGAATTGGAGAAAGCTAGAGCTTAGATAATTGACATGAAATATTGTTTGGTGGACCTGTATCAAGATTGTTTTGAATTAAAATTTTGACTTGCCCAAGGGGACATTGACCTACTTTCTTGTCCCTTGATGTACAGCAATGAAATTTGAACCATGTGCACAGATTAAGATGTAAAGTGAACTTTGATATCAGCTGACCTAGATTTTGACAGAGTGTCTTACTGTGTTGTCCTTTGTAGTCATGAAATTAAGGCTGTGTGAAATATGAAATTCATCACAAAATTCACTAGATTCAACTGCATGGATATATTCCTACTCTGATCTTTTATTTCAATAACAATAGATTTTAATCACTAATCTGATAATAAGAATTAGATAAGTCAGGGATCTATGCATTATGACAATCTTCAATTGTATAGAAACAAAAATTAATCTGTTCCTACACTTCTATTAAGTGTTGTCTTAATGCGGTGGCATAGCATTTTCCACAAATACAATCATGTTCATTTTGTTGAAGTTTTAAAAGTTAAATCATCAATGCCATCATTTTATTTATCTAAAACTATTCTTATAATTTCTAAAACACTTTTACAACTCGTCTATTTATGCTCCCCGAAAAATTTCGAGGGAGCATATAGTCGTCGGGTTGTCCGTCAGTCTGTCCGTCCGTACGTACGTGCCAAATTCGTGTCCTGCCCATAACTTTGTTATTTGAAGTCGGATTTTAAAATTATTTCTCAGAAATGATCACCATATTGAGACGACGTGTCGCGCGCACGATTGGGTCGCTACCTTGAAGGTCAAGGTCACAGCATGACCTTGCAGTAAAATCGTGTCCAGTCCATAACTTCATTATTTGAAGTCGGATTTTAAAACTATTTCACAGAAATGATCACCATATTGGGACGGCGTGTCGTGCGCAACATTTGGGTCGCTACCTTGAAGGTCAAGGTCACAACATGACCTTGCAGCAAAATCGTGTCCGGCCCATAACTGTTATTTGAAGTCGGATTTTAAAACTATTTTACAAAAATGATCACCATATTGAGACGCATGTCGCGAGCAACATTTGGATTGGTACCTTGAAGGTCAAGGTCACAGCATGACCTTGCAGCAAAATCGTGTCCGGCCCATAACATCGTTATTTGAAGTTGGATTTTAAAACTATTTCGCAGAAATGATCATCATATTGAGACGAAGTGTCATGCTCAACATTTGGGTCGCTACCTTAAAGGTCAAGGTCACACACAGCATGACCTTGCAGCAAAATGTTGTCCGGCCCATAACTTCGTTACTTGAAGTCGGATATTATAATTATTTCAAAAAGATGATCACCATATTGAATCGACTTGTTGCATGCAACATTTTGGTTCAAAGTCACAGCATGACCTTGCAGCAAAATTGTGTCCGGTCCATAACTTCGTTATTTGAAGTCGGATTTTACAACTATTTCACAGAAATGATGACCATATTGAGACGATGTGTCGCGCGCAACATTTAGGTCGCTACCTTGAAGGTCAAGGTCACTGTATGACCTTGCAGGAAAATCGTATCAAGCCCATAACTTCGTTATTTGAAGTCGGATTTTACAACTATTTCACAGAAATGATCACCATATTGAGACAATGTGTGGCGCACAACGCTTGGGTTGATTTTACACTTTGAACTTTGTCTGTGACATAAGTCTGACACTTCAAGAGGTATATCTTCCTGAGTCCAAAACCTAATTCGGGGAGCATCACCCAGTTCAACCGGCTCTCTTGTTTAATTCTGAAAGATGGTGAGGAAGAAATGAATTGTGCAACACTGGCCATCTAGCATAGGCCTTAGCAGTATATAGAACTGGTGTTGAAACCAAAATGCCCGAATAAAGTACTAGCAATCACCACACAGCATAATGCAGTATGTCGCTCTCATACCCACGTTATTAACAGAAAATTTATCTGCAGGGGATTTTATCCTAGGTAGCAATTTTATTGAGGGGATTTTTTTCCACTTCAAAATTTCACGCATGAAGGGGATTATAATGTCCACCCATGGAGGGGATTATGTCCAGATATGCAAAAATACATGTAGAGGATTTTGTCTGAAGGGGATTTTGTCTGACATTTATCTACCACATTAATACGATGTGTCGCGTCCAAGAATTACGTCTCTTCCTCAAAGGTCAATGTCACACTATCATTTTGAAGTTTCACATTATCCCAATGAGAGATAATAGCTACACATATTCGTGTCCGGACTGTTACTTTGTCATGCATTGAATGATTTTAAAATAACTAGGCCTAAATGTCTGCCACATCAAGACGATGTGTAGCGTCCAAGAATTACGTCTCTACCTCAAAGGTCAAGGTCACACTATCAATTTGAAGTTTCACATTATCGCAATTAGAGAAAATAGGTACACATATTCGTGTCAGGACGGTACCTTTGTCATGCATTGAAAGATTTTAGAATTACTAGGCATAAAGGTCTACCACATCAAGATTATGTGTTGTGTCCAAGAATTACGTCCCTACCTCAAAGGTCAAGGTCACACTATCAATTTGAATTTCACATTATCGCAATTAGAGAAAATAGGTACACATATTCGTGTCAGGACGGTACCTTTGTCATGCATTGAATGATTTTAGAATTACTAGGCATAAAGGTCTACCACATCAAGAGTATGTGTTGTGTCCAAGAATTACGTCTGCCTGAAAGGTCAAGGTCACACTAACATTTTGAAGCTTCTCATTATCACAATTAGAATTAATAGGTACACAAAATTGTGTCCGGGCTGTAACTTTGTCATGCATGGAAGGATTTTAAATAACTTGGCATAAATGTTTATAACATCAAGAAGATGTGTCTCGTCCAAGAATCACGTCCCTACCTTAAAGGTCAAGGTCACACTTTCATTTTGAAGTTCACTTTATCACAATTAGAGTTAATAGGTACACACATTCGTGTCCGGGCTGTAAATTTGTCATGCATCGAAGGATTTTAAAAATATCTAGGCATGAATATCTACCACATCAAGACGATGTATCGCGACAAAGACCCATGTCCCTACCTTCAAGGTCAATGTCACACTTATAGTTTGAAGGTACTCGTTCTCTCAAGAAGGGTTTGAAGAGACACATTCATGTCCAGACTGTTTTTTTGTCATGCATGGAAGGATTTTAAAATAACTTGGCACAAATCTCTACCACATCAAGACAATGTGTCGTGGCTAAGGCTTATGTCCGTCTGTCCTTGTGTCCCCACTTACACAACAATCGTGTCCAGACTGTAACTTTGTCATGTATTTAGGGATTTTGAAATAATTTGGCACAAATGTCTATCTCATAACAGCATTTTGTCGCGTCCAGGGACTACGTCCCTTCTTCAAAGGTCAAGGTCACACTTATATTTTGAAGGTTCATGGTATCACAACTAGAGATTATTTTCCTTTTTTGTATATAGTAAAAACTTCAAAAATCCTCTTTAAAAAACTAAAATAGCTAGAGCTTAGATATTAAGCATTAAACATCTTCTAGTGGGTGTCTACACAGTCTGTTCAAATAAAAGCCCTGAGGTAAAAATTGGCCCCGCCCCAATGGGGTCATTGTTTTTTCCTTAATGTATATAGTAAAAACTTTAAAAAATCCTCTTTTAAAAAACCCAAAGAGCTAGAGCTATTTAGCATGAAACATTTTCTAATGGGTGTCTTCCATGTTTGTTCAAATAAGGGCCTTTGGATTAAAATTGGCCCCTGGGGGTCTTTGATTTTCCTTATATGTTTATAGTAAAAACTTCTTATAAAAAACTCAAAGAGCTAGAATTTAGATACTAGGCATGAAATATCATCTAGTGAGTGTCTACCATGTTTGTTCAAATAAAAACCCTGGGATCAAAATTGGCCCTTCCCGGGGGAGGGGGGGGTTCATTGTTTTTCCCAATATGTATATAGTAAAATCTTAAAAAATCTTATAAAAACCCCAAAGAGCTGGGCAGCGTTTTACTAACATTGCGTAAGTTTTTCCTTTAGTATTTTCATAACTTTACGCTTACATTTAAACTTACGTAAATCGTAATTCTGTTTCACAAAACTTTCGTAGATTTTTTCTTAAACTTACGTTAAAAAGTGCGTAACTTTTTAAGAATAAGTCAATAAGGAGGCGTTTTGGTAATATTTAATGACCGCAAAACATTTTTAAGATGGCTAAACTGGAATTTGGTAGTCCGTCTACGGACACTTAGGAATGTTGCTGAGCAATTTGTATTGTGCCAACGGCCATCAATCACACAGGGGTTTCTCTTGATTTTAATTAAATATATTTATAGAGTAGCAAGGAAAATTTCATATGATCCATCATTTTAGATGGTTATTTAGATGGTTTTTGTTTGAATGTGAAAAAACCTGTAATGTCCGCAAGTGAAAATGAGGATTTTTGTAATATAAAACACTTAATAACTGATTTAAAATACTTTGGGTCGTGGTCACCAACGACTTAGGGCGGTAAGGGGTACCAGTATATTTTTTTGGGAGGAAGATATTAATTAAAAGACTTTCCTCTGTCAGCTGATAATATTAATATAATTATTCGTACATGTTAATATAATTATTCGTATATGTTTTTTATCTACTAAAATTTCATTTCTAATTAGTCCGTAAAGCCATATTACCCTTTCCTTACTTAGACTTTGCTTTTCTAGAGGCGCTTTCACCATTAAAATATATAATCAGTCACGTCCGTCTCCAAACGTATCGATTTTCTTCTCTGCTTTCATTCAAAGATGATATCAGTCATACTAACCTAAGTTTTAAGTCAAATTTTAAGCGTATCTTTAAGTAAAAACTTAAGAAATTCTTACTTACGCAAATTTTTAGTGAAACGCCTTTACGTAAAAAAATCAGACATAAGGAAAAACTTACGCAAATCTTAGGCGTAAGTACGTTAGTTAAACGCTCCCCAGGAGCTAAAATATTTTTCACGAAACATCTTCTAATGGGATGTCTACCAAGTTTGTTAAAATTAAAACCCCTGGTTTAAACAGATTTGGAGATCTTGCAATTTCCAGGATATTTGGATAACAACCGTAGCCACTAAAGAGTTAACAAGATTTTCTATATTTAACTCCTGTGACCTTGTTTTTCATCAGAGATGACCCATGTTTGAACTCATTGGAGCTAACCCATTTCAGACTCAAACTCATTTAAGTAGACAAGCATCCTGGCCAAGTTTGATGACAATTGAGTAAAAAATGTGTCCACCAGAGTGTCAACAAGATTTTTCCATATTTTGGCATTGTGACCTAGTTTTTGACCCCAGGTGACCCTATTCATACTTGACATTGAAATCATCAAAACAAACTTGCAGACCAATGTCCAGGATATTTGGATTTTTGGAATAAAATATTTTCATGAAATTTGGTGTAAAGCAAGTTTTATTAAGACCTCACTTAAAATTAGGCCTATTAGGGTCAAGGCACTGTTATTAAAAATTGAAAATTGGTTTCCGGTCAGTAACTAGAGTTTGAAATGAAATATTTCAATGAAACTTGGTATATAGCAAGCTATTATGAATACCTTACTTGGGATGGCTTTTGAGCCCCATAGGATCAAGGTCACTGTTATTAAAAGTAGAAAATCAGTTTTCAGTCAATAACTAGAGTTTGGATTGAGATATTTCAAAGCAACATGGTATAGTTAGCTTAATGAAGATCTTGACAAGTATTGCTTTGGGCCCCTTAAGGTCAATGGCAGTTATTAAAAATAGAAAATCATTTTCAGGTCAATAACTAGAGTTGGGAAACAGATATATCAGTGAAACTTGGTGTAAAGTAAGCTTTGTGAAGATCTTTTTGGGATTGCTTTTGGGTCTCAATGCATTTAAGGCATTGTCTGGTAGACCAAATTGTTCAAATTATAGCCCTTGGGTCAAAATTGGCCCCAGCACGGGGGTCATTGATTTTGACTATGTACAAATAGTAAAAACTTAAAAAATCTGCTTGTCTGAAGGTTACAAGGGTTATAGCTTTGAATTTTTTCACCTTAATGCAATAACTGATTAACTGCTTTTAAATTAAGAAGGACTTATTCTGTTATTGCACTAAGGCGAGGATTTGTTATATAATATCATCTTAAGGTCCTCTACCAAAGTTGTTCAAATTATGCCCTGGTGTAAAAATTGACTCTGTCGCAGGGGTAATAGGTTTTCCTTTTATGTATATAGTAAAAACCTAAAAAACTTCTTCTCTGATTTGACAAAGGCTAGATGTTAGTTTTTTGGCATGTAACATTGCGTAGGGGACCTCTACCTAGGTTGTTCAAATTATAGCCCATTGGGTCAAAATTGGCCCGCCCAGGGTCATTGATTTTCATTATTGGCATATAAAACAGAAACTAAAACAAATGTTTTCTGAATAAGGGAAGCTAGAGCTTAGATATATTAGATGTTGGACCTGTATCAAGATTGTTTGAGTAAAAAATTTGCCCTGCACAAGTGGACCTATTTTCTTTTCTTTTGATGCAATGCAATTTTGATCATGTTCACAGTTTGACCGGACATATATTTTGAGATGTGACTATTTCTTGTCATTTTATGTACAACTATGAGATTTGAACCATTCGTGCAGTTTTCGTTGTTAAATTGAATTAGATTTTGATGATGTGACATACTTTCTGTCCTTTCATGTACAGTCATAAATTAAGGCCAGGTGAAATATGACCACCAAATTCACTAGACTCAACTACATTATGACAAAGTTCAATTGTATAGAAACAAACAAAAAAACTTTTCTGTTCCTACTCTACTATTTAGTGTTGTATTATATATGCGATGGCATAGTATTTTTCACAAATGCAGTCTTGTTTTAAAATTCAAAAGGACATAATTCCACTAAAAAATGAAGAATATTCACCATGGCACTTGAGGCAAAAGTTCTGTTAAACATCAAAGATGAAAACCTAGTTTCGTCACATACTGTGATGTTCCTTGTTGCCTGAAAAATAATAAAATATAACTTATTGGTAAAGGATATCAATTAAATAACGTTTTCTAATTCATTTGATAGTTTGTAATGAGAGATCCATATTGGCTTTTTTTCATGCTGCAAGGTACTTTTTTTACAGAGGAACAAGGATGGATTGATATATGCTGACTTGGCATTTAATGACCAGCCAAAGGGACAGAAAAAGCTTGTTATTCATGGCTTAGATGACATGACAGAATATGTTGAAGTGGATTTTACTAAAAGAGCAGACCCTTTGCCTGATAGTGATGAGGAAAATAAATAATAATACGGAGCTTTTATGTTTGAATGGTGAAGATTTAACTTTGTATAAACAATGTCTTCATTTTTTTCTGTATCATTGCCTCTCTACAAATTTTTGTCGGTATATTTATGCATGTTTTCTTTTGCAAAGATACTTTTAATAATGATTGCAAAATAGATTCGATTTAAAAGTGGCATATGCACTTATATTAATAATAAGGATGCTTTAAAGCTGTATGCTTCCCACTACAAGCTTTTTTTATTCATTCATATATTGTTTTTTTAGTAAAAGTTTTTATGTTAAAGCAGCACGCCTCCAGATTAATGCTTATTTTCATACAAATTTTGAATATGAAATTAAATTTATATTATTTATAGTAACCAAAAGGAATAATTTACACATTATCATTGTCATTTACAACTCCATTTCTTACACAAAAATGTCAAGTATGCAAAAAATGCCCATACTGCATTAGTAACGCAGTAGAAATATAGTTACGCATAATGATAAATTCACTATATATCGCTCATAACGTAATTATAACTTGAATCTTGAATCTTTCTACTTTGCATAAAATCTTAGTACGTTTGTCACAAGTTTGGTAAATGGAAATATTTTTGCTCATCTGGAGGCATGCTTCTTTAAATTAAGTGATTAAGTTAGTCATTTACATTCCACAGATTTTTCTTAAAATTTTCAAAATATGATAAAATATTTTTTTGGTACATGTATTAACAAGGTTTTTTCCCCTCACATTGATAGATTGGAGGGTATATTGTTTTTGTTTGTCAAAAAAGTAACTTCGAATGAAACAACTCAGATGCATGCACCTTTATGAGCTCTTCTGACTGGCCAACATAGAAGTCACAAGTCCAAAGTTCAAGGCTACCATGACTCCAAAAAGACAGTACTAATACTTGATAATAAAGTAAATGTGCTTCTATCCACAGCATTGTTACTAAAATTGTGTATGCACTGTCATGAGCTATGCTGACCAGACCAATTTAAAGGTTGCGGTCTTCTTGACCTCCAAAAAATAAATATTTACTGAGGCCATAAAACAAGCCTTTCCATCCATAGCCTTCAAACACAGACTTATGACCTTGATCTGCATTACCGGAAAGACCAACTCAGAAAATAATTGGTCAGGGTCATGTGGTCTCAAATAGCCAATTTTTACTTTGGCAATAAAATAAAATATGCATGCTTCCAATGAATTCCAACCTCACATGTTTATGCATCTTCATGTGCTATATCCATTGGACCAACTAAGAGATCAAAGGTGTAGGTCACCATAACCCATTACAGCAAATATTAAATTTGCAAATTAAAGTTCTTTCTTACTACAAGTGTATGAATTTCCTTTTTTTAATTATTAAAATTAATTATGTTTCCCAAGAAAATTGTATAAGGCATATTATGTCTCAAAATGCTATAATTATTTTTGTCTCAGAAACTCTCAATTATTGGTATTTTGTTACAGTTTCCAAAAAAAACAACAACAAAAAAAACAACTCATTTGTCACATAATTGAACTATCATTGCCTTTTTTGCTCTGTTGACGATTTGTATAGTTATAGTAAAGTACTTTTGATTTTTTTTATTTAAGTCAAAATACTACTTTGTTTCCTTTTTGCTACCTTTACGACACATAACTACACATTCAGCACTCGTGTCTTTAGCTGTTAAATATCTTAAATGCTGTAAATGAACTATTATTAACATTAAGATTATTTTATATGTTTGACATTTCTAAAGACTTTGATTAACATATAGTTTCAAGGCATAAAATACCTTTAAGTATTACACATAACAGAACTTTGAATCATTGAATATATTATTTTTTTGATGTACATATTAAGTTGTTTTTTCAACAGTTTATCTTTGTTTTAATCTGTCAAAGGAAGTAAAATTCCATATATTTTAGCTAAAATGCTAGTCCTACAATAATAGTTTAAATGACAAAGGAATTATATTTTATTGTTTTGTAACACCTGAGGTTTGCAAAAATCATCTTTTCTGTTTCGATATCATGTAACCTAAACTGTGATAGTGCAATGAAAAACCAAACAAAAATGATTTATCTTTATATAGTTTATTTTTTATATGCTATAATCAGAGAATGTTTACTTTGATAATTTAGCTTTACCCTGCTTGAAACAAAAGCATTTGCCACAAGTATAGGCCTGTAGTCTGACACAGCTGTATATACTATTGGCTTCTTGATATCCCCAAATTTATATTGAACTGTTTCCAAATAAGGAAATTTGACAAGTGCATTTTCATAATTCAGCAGGTTAAAGCTAATTTTTGTGCCATTTTTAACTCACCTGTCACAAAGTTACAAGGTGAGCTTTTGTGATCATAATTCGTCCAGAATCTGTCCGTTGTCCGTCTGTAAACATTTAACTTTAAAACAACATCTCCTCATAAACCACTAAGCCAATTTCATCTAAACTTCGCAGGAATGTTCCTTTGATGATAACCTTTAAAAATTGTTCGAAGAATTTAATTCTATGCAGAACTCAACCATGGAAACCGGAAGAAAAAACTAAAAATTATTCCTTTAAAAAACCCATAGAGCCTGAGCTTAGATTTTTGGCATGAAACATTTTCTAGTGAGTATCTACCACGTTTGTTTAAATAAAAGCCCTTGGGTCAAAAATGGCCCCGCCCCGGGGGTCATTGATTCTCCTTATATGTTTATAATAAAAATTTAAATAGTAAGCATGAAACATCTTGTAATGGGTGTTTACCAAGTTTGTTAAAATAAAAGCCCTAGGGTCATAATTGGCCCTGCCCTTTGTGTCATTGATTTTTCGTATATGTATGTATATTAAACATGAAACATCTTAAAATGGGTGTCTACCAAGTTTGTTCAAATAAAATGCCACCCTGCCCGTGGTGTCATTGATTTTCCTTATATGTATATGGTAAAAACTTAAAAAATCTTCTCTTAAAAAACCTAAAGAGCTAGAGCTTAGATATTAAGCATTAAACTTGTTCTAGTCAGCAAGTTGTTGCTACTTCGCTTTTAGCGAACTTCGGTTATAACGAACGATATTTTAATGTCCCATTGAGTTCGTTATAACCGGAGTCGACTATATTTTCAAATGAGTGTCTATCAAGTTTGTTTAAATAAAAGTCCGTAGGTCAAAATTTGACCTCCCCGGGGGAAATTGATTTTTGCTTATATGTACACATCTTTTGAAATTGTTGTTTTCCCTAAGCAATAGCAACCAGTATTGTTTTTACACATGTTCTATTACAGATACTAATTTGAACTTTGTATATGAACTTTGTGTGTTTAAGATTAAGATTTTACATCTGCTTTTGTTTATAGTTTAAATATCACGGGGGAGAATCACGCCGTTCGTTACCCAAACAAACAAGATGGCGGATGCAGCCAAAAAGTAGGTTTTTCTCTTTTTTCTCTGAAATTCGTGATGTTCTAATGTAAAAGTACATATAACAACCTTCTCCACAATTTTCCTGGCACACAGGTTTTTATTTCATGATGTTTAGTCTCGCAATTCATCTGAAATGCGCGTCACCAGATTCGAAGCGAGAGAATTTTCCACCGGCTTGATCGTGGTAACGTACGGCTTTATCTCCAAAATTCACTGTTTCGTTTACATATATGTATATTAACTGAAACCACTGACTTTAAAAAGTTGTAATATTTTGTCAAGTAAGCAATCATGCCCATTCTGGCTAGATTTACTGCTGTAAATATTAATATCGGGGCATTTTCTGGAAATGATAACGTATGGCGCACAAAATATCAATGATAACGTACTGCGCATTTTTTTCTGATTATTTGATTTTCTATTTAATAGAAAAGTTATGTTTGTAAGACATAAGAGGATGTGAAGAACCAAATTAAGAAACTGAAATAAATGATATTAGCGTCCAGCTTTATTTGTCATCCAATGAAATTTCTTAAAAATTCTTTGTGTAAATTTTCTTAGAAGAACAAAAGCCGAAGATATATCAAAGTCCGTTCATAGCAGCCTTCTATTTTTCATAGTGCTTCATAGAACCGCGTTTGTGCAAATGGACAGGTAAAGTTAAAATTAATGAAGCCAAAATAAAGCTTGACACTAAGTATGTTTGTATTCATCCGTAGCTGTTGTACAGAAATAAGAAATATTCTCCGATCGCTATCGCTCCCTTCGAAGTTTCTAATTGCTGTTGAACAACACGGATGAACACTATAATATACTTTGTACACTAGTTTAAGAGTAGCGCAATAATTTTCAAAACCGTTCTTTCATAAAGATAATGACGTCATCTAAGCGCATGAGCGGTCTGGCATTAAAGGTTTCAGACGGGTTTTCCGGCATGGATAAAAAAAACATCGAAATCCAAATCCGATTTGAAACTTTATATTTAACACTAGAAATTAATAAGCAAATTCCAATGTCACTCTTTTATTGCTGATACCTGCAATACTTTTTTAAAGAAATTATTGTTTTTGTTAGGGCATTTGTGGGGAAAAAACGCCAGAATATGATATGTAATTGTTTTGATCAAATTATGACGTTCCCTTCATTTACAATTATGAAATCAGCAATTGATGCGAGTGGACCTTCATTTTTTTTTTTTTTGGGTCGTCAGACGAAACAAATAATGGTAGCGAAATTTTAGACTCTAATGCTGTTAATTGCAAATGCCGAAAGTAGTCCGCTTTTTTGAAGCGGTTACTTCCCTTTATATGTAACACTAAGGCCGAAAAATTCAGGGGAGATCACTGTCACTGCGTAAATATGGTCACATGACAGGCGCATTAATTTTCAAGCAAAATAATTCCCGAATGGTCGAAGATTTCTAATATTGTTTTATTTTTTATAGATATACATGCTTATAGTAAGCGCCATGATTATTTACACAAGTGTTAAACAACAGTTAGCGTCATTACAAACCCTAATTTAGAATAATATGCTTTTCTTCAGGATGTTAACATATAAATTCACCGTGGCCGAGGGGTTTGCGCGCTCGCTAAGGAAGCGAGAGGTCTTGATTTCAAATCCCAGTTAAAGCAACTCATTTTTTTTTCAAATTGGATTGAATATCATTGTTGCAATTATTCTTATAGCCAATCTACTACAATTAAAACGCTGGAAAGCAATGGTGGCACTATACGAAAACAAATTGTTTAATAATCTCACAACCTTCACCTTTCTGACATTCTGAGACCCAAACAAATTCAGCGCCTTCTGTGCTTTGATTTAGGATATGTGAATAAACATATGGTAATTGCGTTTATGTATTAAAAATCGATTAATATACAACAATTTGCATTAATGGTTCATGTATATAATGTATGTTTTTGTATGTATGTGTATGTGTGTATGTATATGTATATACAAGAGACCTATAAGTTAGTGGTTTAAAGATCAATTTGATATGAAAATGTTCATTATGTAACTATTTAAGAACATATTCTCAAAGAGAAACTATACACGTGTGTTCTAATTGGTATATTAACAACGGATATCTATTATGCCACCAGCTAGAAATATATTTATATCCGATGGTACAGCATTATTCAATTATGACCAACATTTTTTTTCAGATATCTATCATTTTCTACATAAAAATAATTAATTATCAGCTGATTGGACAAATGGAAATCCACCAAGTAGTAAAATGCGCCGTACATTATCATTGATATTTTGTGCGCCACACGTTATCATTTCCAGAAAATGCCCGATATTAATATTTACAGCAGTTAATCTAGCCAGAATGGGCATGATTGCTTACTTGACAACATATTACAACTTTTTAAAGTCAGTGGTTTCAGTTAATATACATATATGTAAAAAGAAACAGTGAATTTTTTAGAGAAAAAGCCGTACGTTACCACGATCAAACCGGTGGAAAATTCTCTCGCTTCGAATCTGGTGACGCGCATTTCAGATGAAGTACGGGACGAAACATCATGAAATAAAATCCTGTGTGCCCCTAGAACATCACAAATTTCAGAGAAAAAAGAGAAAAACCTACTTTTTGGCTGCATCCGCCATCTTGTTTGTTTGGGTAACGAACGGCGTGATTCTCCCCCTTGAATATTACCTGTCCCTTGTCATGGAGAGTTTGTATATTCAGGTCAGCGATTTCAGGGCCATCATGCCCCTCTTGTTTGTTATTTATGCATTTTATTAATTGTCTTAATGTTTTATTTATGCTATATTTATGAAAATCAAGACGTTCAATTTGCAAACAATCGTAGCTTTGATAAAACTTTGAACACCTTGATCATACAATTCATGAAATTTGTGAATCATTACCGCATGCATTTTCCAGACAATAGGCCACACTATGTAAGGATTGTGTCACTCATTCAGGGATCACTTCTTTATCGTCTGTCTGTCAAGACTACTCCTCAAAACTAGTGGTACAATTTCCAAACTTAACAGGAATGATCAGTACCAATTATAGTAGGGCATATTATTAGCATTTTCCCGATCAATGAATTTTGTGCTTCCCAAAGGATGAGCATAAAGTCGCCGCTTTGTCTGTCCATCTGGGTAACTCAGTAACAACATGAGGTATCAATATGAAACTTTGTAGGTAGATAAATCTCATTGGGTAGATGTGAGTGCCCAAGAACCGTACCTCTGTCTTGCCTAATTTTGGAGTAATTGCCCTTTGTTCATTGTTATACTTTGAACTTTGTCCGGGACATAACTCTGAAACTAAATGAGATATCATCATGAAACTTTGTAGGTAGATAGATCTCATTGGGTAGATGAGCAGTGCAAAGAACAGTAACTCTTTCTGTAGTTTTGAAATTATTGCACTTTGAACTTTGTCCAGGACATAACTCTGAAACTACAAGAGGTATACTTGCCTTTGTCCAAAACCTATTCTGGGAGCATCACCTGGTTCACCCGGTTCTTTTTGTCAGAGTGATTGAATGCTTTTTGTGCCTCCAATTTCTGGAGATGGAGGCAATTAGATTTCCCTTGTCCATCCTTCCACCAGTCTGTTCTCATTTTGTGTCGCACGTAGCTCTAAAAGTATTTGACCTAGAGTCATGAAACTTCACAGGAAAGTTGCTCAGCATGTGTTGTTGTACATCCGGGGTTTCACTTGTGTTTTTTTTTCTTTTTTGTAGTTATTGCCCTTGACTTAGTAAAAATTTGCAATTATCTTTTTTTCTGTTTTGTAGTTATTGCCCTTGACTTAGTAAAAATTTGCAATTATCAACTTGTGTCACACATAGCTCAAAAAAGTATTTGACCTACCGTCATGAAACTTTACAGGAATGTTGATAAGCATGAGTAGTTGTGCACCTGGGTATTTTCGTGTGGATTAGTATTGTATTTGTAGAGTAATTGCCCTTCACTTAGTAAAAAATATGCAATTTTCAACATGTATCGCATATAGCTCAAAAAAGTATTTGACCTAGAGTCATGAAACTTCACAGGAATGTTGCTCAGCATGTTAAGATGTGCACCTGGGGTTTCGCTTGTGGATTTATTATGTTCTGTCGCAGTTATAACCCTTGACTTAGGAAAAATTTGCAACTTTCAACTTGTGTCGCACATAGTTCCAAACGTATTCATGAAACTTTACAGGAATGTTAATCAGTATGCGAAGGTTTGGCTTGTGATTTTAATTTTTTTGTCGTTCGTAGCACAAAAATTATTTAACTAAAGTCATGAAACTAAATAGGAATGTTGGTCAGCATGTGTAGTTGTGCATCTGGGTTACTGCTTATGGGTGTATCCAGTATTTCTAGAGTTGTAGCCCTTGACTTAGTAAAGAACCGTTTCATTATGTTGTATTATTTTTTGCTTGAGTTAGAATCAACCATCTTAACAAGTATAATAATGAACATCACTGTGAAGCTATGCACATGGGGTTTTGCATGTGGATTTTTTTCAGTTTTGATATAGTTATAACCCTTGATTTAGTATAAATTTTCAATTTTTAACTTGTTTATGCACAACTCAAAAAGTATTTGATTTGTAGGCCTGAAATATTACAAGAATGTTGGTGAGCAGGTGTACTTATGCACCTTTGGGTTTGCTTGTGAATATTTGTAAAGTTCTTGCCCTTAACTTCGTGAAAGATTTTTAGTTTAGTTTTCAACTTGTGGCTCATGTAGCCCAAAAAATATTAGACCTATAGTCATAAGATTGACAAAATAGTGGATTGCTGGGGACCCCATGTCCTATGGACACATTTCTAGTTATTTTTAAAGTTTTTCAGGAATACTTTCTTTGACAACTAATACGATGTGAATGATCAGAACCGCAAGTGCCTATGCATTTTTAACAGATTTTTCATTTATTTTGGCCCAGATATGGTCTTCAAAAAAGCGTTTTGGTCCATGTTTTTTACAGCCCATATATGGAAAAACCATGTAAACACTACAAATGTAATATTTCAGCCCAAAATTACTAAAAAAAAATTTTAGATTTAGATGTTTTCTAGCTTTAGTTGACATATGAGTCATCTGGAATCAGAAGCTAGGAGACAGCCTATAAAATCTAAAAACTTACTTTAAATTTGCACTTTTTCAGGTGCAATTATGAACAATAATAGTTTGTCAGTTTAAGATTATGATATTTTATCTGCTTTTCATTCATTGCACACAATATATTTATTAAGAGCTTTAATAACAAGGTTTGCAAGATAAGGGACATCATGATTTTCTTGTTCATCCTAAAAACCACGGCCTATTGTCAAAACACAAGGTTATGGAAAAGTTATGAAAGATGTATTGTGCTGAGTTTTTAATTTTCTATGACAAGTTATCTGTTGTCAGTTCCCATTTTTAGCTCATCTGTCACTTTGTGACAGGATGAGCTTATGTGATCGCTTTTCGTCCGGCGTCCGTCCGGCGTAAACTTTTACTTTAAAAGACATCTCCTCATAAACATAAACCACTAAGCCAATTTCATCCAAACTTCACAGGAATGTTCCTTTGGTGGTCACATTTGAAAATTGTTCAAAGAATTTAATTCCATGCAGAACTCTGGTTGCCATGGCAACCAAAAGAAAAAACTTTAAATATCTTCCTCTAAAAACCCCAAACAGTTAAAGCTAAGATATTTGGCATGAAACATCTTCTATTGAGTATCTACCAAGTTTGTTCAAATAAAACCCCTGGGGTCAAAATTGGTCCCGGCCCAGGGGTTCATTGATTTTCCCTATATGCATGTAGTAAAAACTTTAAAAATCTTTTTTTAAAAACCCAAAGAGCTAGAGCAAAGATATTAAACATGAAACATGTTCTAATGGATGTCTACCAAGTTTGTTCAAATAAGAGCCCTGGGGTCAAAATTTGCCCCGCCCCGGGGATCATTGATTTTCCTTATATGTGTTTAGCAAAAACTTAAAAAATCTTCTTTGAAAAAAAACCAAATAGCTAGAGTTTAGATACTAGGCATGAAACATCTTCTAGTGAGTGTCTACAAAGTTTGTTCAAATAAAAGCCCTGGGGTCAAAATTGGCCCCGCCCCGGGGGACATTGATTTTAACAATATGTGTAAAGAAAAAACTTAAAAAATCTTCTTTTAAAAAACCCAACGAGCTAGACCTTAGATTTTTAGCATGAAACTTCTTCTAATGGGTGTCTACCAAGTTTCTTCAAATAAAAGCCCTGGGGTTTAAACTGGTCCCGCTTCGGGGGCCTATATACAGGTGAGCGACTTCAGGGCCATCATGGCCCTCTAATTTGAAATAAGATTTAATGTAAAAATATTGGCAAGTTTACTTTTAAAGTGATTTATATTAGCCTTAAATAGTTACCTTCAACAAACAATGAAAAGGGTCTGTGTGATTGTAAATATTTATACATGCCTTAAATTATTTAAATTTTATTCCTTGATTCCTATATTTGTTTAATCTATTTCACGTGTACATTTCCAAATTTTGTCTTTTACTGATTGTTTGTTTACTATATTTATGTTAAATTTTGTTATTATATTTTTAAGAAATTCTTTTTTATACTATTTTTGATGTTTTTTTTATTTATTTTTATTAACATGTAAGAAAAGAGAATCATATTATGATAATGCCAG
Organism: Ruditapes philippinarum; assembly: GCF_026571515.1. Classification (NCBI taxonomy): domain Eukaryota; kingdom Metazoa; phylum Mollusca; class Bivalvia; order Venerida; family Veneridae; genus Ruditapes; species Ruditapes philippinarum. The sequence continues at coordinate 285,388 of NW_026859981.1, forward strand.
GTGTGCAGGTTGTTGTCAGTTTTGTACTGGTATATGTTTAACGTGCAGTAATGGATTTTAATTTAATTTTGCACAAATGTTCCCAAATGACAGGCAACATCCAGGTTAATGTGGTCACTTGTAGAAGAAAGGTCAGAAAAGTTCTTGTAGACAATAAAATTTTGGTATTTTATCACAAATCTTAACCATCACAAGACTGAGTGATACACATATAATTTAGGTCAATATTTGCAATGTCAAGGTCACAATCTACAAGAAGTTCCATGATTTTGTACAGGGCATTTCAGGATTACATGTAGAAAGTTAACAATTATGAAACATAAGAAGTTGCAGCATCAAAGGCCAAGAGCACTTTTTGTGGTATGGGACAAACCTTGTTCAAAGTAAAATTTGCATGGATGTATTTTAGTGTAATTTTCCACAAATCTTCACTTCTGCCAGTTGGAGTGTGAAAAATCGTAGTCCGTGTGACCAAGGTCAAGCTAAAACATCTGATGTTAAGGGTAAGATAAAAGTATGAAATGTCTGAACCGACCATTCAGTCTTCAGAAAAAAGGTTCATTATTAAAAGATTCACCAATATCATGAGACTTTGCATTACTGGAAGAAATGAAATCTCCAAGTTTTTTTGAATGGCATTTCTTTTACATGCAAGAATGTCAGTATAGATGGATAAAATATTAAACACACGTAGGGTTGCGTCAAAGTCACACCTAGAGGTCATTAGAAAGCATTGCCCACAACATACAGTGTCTTGTGCAAAATTCAGAACCCTGTAGCTTGCTTTTGAGACAAGCTTTTTTGTGATAGTGGCACCTCTGTAATGGTTTTTATGTCAGTATGAAAGTAATGTAAATATTTATATATATAATATTATTTACATATATAATGATTATACAGATGATAAAAATTTTCTATCTTTTTTTTTTTGCTCAGAGGAGAGTATGATGTCTTCTCTGTGTTGTGAGTTGTTAGCTTGCATTTATAAAAAATAAATAAAAAAAGTATTGTTACAGTCATCACTAAAGATAATAAAATTTTGTCCAAAGCATATCTCCTCCAAGCATGGAGGGATACTAATGAAACTTCATAGAAATGTTCACAACTATGAGGAGCAGTGTCATGTGCATGAATCAGGTATCTAGGTCAAGGTCACACTTAAGCACTTGTCCAGAAGAAAACTTTTACATGTATAAAGGATTTCAATATAACTTGGCACAAATGTTCACTATAGTGAAGTTGAGTGTCACATGCAAAATTCAGGTCCCTGCGGTCAATGTCACACAAAGGGGTCAAAGTTCAGATGAAGATATGAAAATGTGTATTTGGACCTCTGAGTCATCATTTATTGAGATATTGAAGCACAAATTGCCATTATCATAATTGCAGGTATAAAACATGAAATTTAGGTTAATATATGATAAAATATAGAAATTTCGTCTAGAGCATGTCTTTTACATGCATGGTGGAATTCTATTGAAACTTTATAGAAATGTTCACCACTATGAGAAGTAGTGTCATGTGCATTTACCAGGTGTCTAGGTTTAAGTTTAAAGTCACAGAGATTATTGAAAATGCTTGTTGGGAGCAAAACTTTTACATTCTTCGGGGAATTTTAATGTAACTTGGCACACATGTTCACCATTTTGAGGCTAAGTATCGCGCGCATAATCCGGGTCCCTGCTACAAAAGTCAAGGTTACATAGAGAGGTCAAAGATTAGATAAAACATGTGGACAGGGAACAGTTAGTCATCATTTATTGATGGAATGTAACACAAATGATATCCATCATGACTACTAGCGTGACACATGTAATCTGGTTAATATTTGCAAGGTCAAGGTCACTAGATATGACAAAATATCTAGATATCTCCCAAAGCATATCTCCCATAAGCATATCTATAAAGCCTACATCTCTGTCAAAAGCTTTTGTGACGGGCGTATTTTGCGACAATATTACCCTTGTCTTACATGAGTGGTACAAGTACCATAACCCTTATTTTCTTTTTTAATAATTAAGCCCCTTTTTCAACTTTTTTCTAGGGTAAGTTTTTCCGTGAAAGATGGTATCGCCATCACTACTATAGGGTTTGTGCCTTTTTTGTGACAATTTTAGGCATCATAATAATCAAGCATTGATTTACTCTATAGAACATTTTAATTATCAGCCTTTGTACCTTTTTGGAACAATTTTATGTATTCATATAGTTAAGTATTATAATACTCAATGAAACACCCTTGTGACAACTCGAACTGACGAGCGTTGCTGTCCTCCGACAGCTCTTGTTTATTATGCACATAAATAGTAAAAACAGAAACTAAAAATAAAAATGTGTTCTAATATCTAATAAAAGAAATCTATAGCTTAAATTTTCGACAGTGGACCTGTATCAAGATTCTTTAAATAAAAGCCTTTGTGTCACAATTTTGCCCTGTCCAAGTTGACCTTCTTTCTTGCCCTTTGATGAACTGCCATGACATTTTGACAAGGTATAGATTTAAACTTTAGTAGTTCAGCTGATCTAGATTTTGACAAGTGACTCATTTTCTTGCTCTCTGATTTACTGCCATGGAATTTAGACCCTGTACACATTTTGATGTGTAAAATTGAACTTTGATATCAACTGACCTAGATAATTTGACGAAGTGACCTACTTTCTTGTCCCGTGATGTACAGCTATGAAATTTAGACAATATGCACAGTTTGAGATGAAAAATTGAACTTTGATATACATTGATCTTGATAATGTGACGACCTACTTTCTTGTCATTTTATGTACAGCTTGGGAATTTATACATGTGCACAATTTGAGATGTAAAAATGAACTTTCAGATTGGTTGACCTAGATAAATTGACTTCTTGTCCTTTGGTGTACAGCTATAAAAGTTAGACAATGTGCATAGTCATAAATTAATATCCGCTGAACTAGATAATTTGACAAAGTGACCTACCTTCTTGTCCTTTGATGTGCAGCTATGGAATTTGGACCATGTGCACAGTTTGAGATGTTAAATTGATTATTGAACATTATAGTAATGATTTTTACTTGGACAAAACAAGTGTGACTTGACTGACTCATTGGAATTTATAAAAAGGAAACACCATTTGCTGTTTTAAAGATTTGTTTAATCCTTTTATTTGTTTGGTTTAAGAAAAGGTTTTTAAAAAATTGACCGTGGCTTTTGTTTGTGTGTAAATATAATATTTTTTATTTTAGAAGCTATTTGTAAAATAGTTAAATAATTTAAACAATTTTATCATATTTGCAAGTTAATTTTGAAATTACGACCACTTCTGCTTTCATTTGATTAATAAATTTGATAGATTCACAAGCTATCACTTCTTTTTAATCCTTAACTTGTAGTTGTATTATAATATACTTTAAAATGACATTATACTCATTTTTTCTTTCCCAAGCTGAGATATGTTTGTTGTATATTTCAAAAGATTGGCTATTTTAATGGTGATCAAACACTCATTGATAATATCAATAATAAATAATAATATAAACCAGATTTAAAAAGTGCCTTTTTCATGCAGAGCATGTTCAAAGGCGCTGTACATAAGAAATAAAAGATCAATCACAAAAGAAAAATGGGATAAAACGTAAAATAGAAAAAAGATACAAAAGGAAGGTAAAAATAAGATATACCTGTGTGCTGCTACACAAATAACATTTAAAATGTCCTATAAAACTGGTAAAACTTACAGACTTGTGTTAAAATAACTAGAAGAATATTAATAGGTAATTGTAAAAAAAAGAGTTTTAAAGCTTTTTTCAAAAGACGAGAGAGTTTTACAGTTACGTAGTTCTTAAGGTAATGTGTTCCAAAGTTCTGGTGCTGCAACTGAAAAACATGGATCAAATGTTTTGGATTAAATATAAAAGAATGCCTAAAATATTAAAAGAACGCCCCACTATTTTTATAAAATGATTTTTACTGCTAGTTTCCAAAGTATTGGTATAGATGTTGATCGTTGTATTTTTCTCAGGTGATGTGTATTATTAAATTAAAAACAGGCAAATGTAAAGCTATTCTTATTTTACCTGAACACACATCATTTACTCTTGGATGGGTATGATGTCACTTTAAAGGAAATTCAAAATGAGAATGTCATAATATTATTTTAAAGTTCAGTTTATGATAAAGGACGTCAAAATTTTAGCTTTGTTTGAAAATGCATTGTACTAAGAAACTTCAGTCAAGTGATTGGCATCATACAGCAGGTGTCATCAATTCAACAAATTTCGCTTGAATATCTAATTCTGTTTAAGCAGGTGCTAGGGGATGTAGATTTTAAACAGGCTAAATCAAACAAGGTTTTCAACTTTTCATTTTTAACAAGGTAATTTTTGACCTCCTTTTCATTGTTATAAATTTTTCTGTGAAGCATGATGATTGCTTGGTTGCTGATCAAACTGGCTCATCCAAAATGGTAACAACTTTATAGAAATGAAATTGATATTTCTTTTTAACATGCATATAGAACTTCATCGAACATATAAACGGTGCATATAAAACCATTGTTTTACTTATTCTCATGAAACAAAGAAGGAATTTATGTCAAATTACTGTCTGGCATAAGTTAATATATTATCTCTAAAGTTAAATCCAATTGTTTAAACATAATGTTTAAATTTTTTATTGTTGTTACATTATTAAAAAGAAGTTTTATATTTGTTAAAAGAATGTTCTATTTTTATACTTACTTTTTGAATTTGTATTTATCAAATATATATGCCGTTATAAAAAATAAAGTATTAATGTCTTCCTACATAAAGTGTTTGTAGAATATTTATTTACCCATAAACTGGAATATCCAAAGAATAGAATAGATTTATTTTGCTTTCTCGATTAAAAAGCAAATATGCCATAACTAGAATATTTATAAAACTTTGCAGCTACGATGTTCTCATATTTTAAAGTTTCCACAGCATCTGTGATAAGGTGGCATAAAGCATTCACCTGTGTTAGTGGGTGCGTGCGTGTGTTGTGTGCGTGTGTGTTATATAGATTTTATTATTATAGTGAGCTTATCAAAACATCTCAAGAAAAACAACTCGTCTAATTTGAACCAAACTTGGCAAGATTGTTTCTTTGGTAAAGGGCTTTCAAAGTTATTCAAAGAGTCTGATTCCATGCAGGAATCTGGTTGCAATGTCAACCAAAAGCAATTGCAAGAAGACAGCATATATATTATTATAGAAATGAGAGAGTTGACATACACATAACACCAGATCAGTTTAGCAGACCAATAACAGCAACAGCGCCTAGCAAAACAGCCGTGAAAACATAGCCACTGCGAATCCAGCATCAAAAAATGATGGTTTCAGTACAGCTTTATAAACTGCACTAGACTTTGGAACTGGCTTAACATTCTCATATATAGTGTGTATTCTCTGTTATCATGTCTCTCAAATAAACGATGACATTTCTATTGTCTTTCACTGATCAGGACCAGAAAACTATATATCTATTTCCGAAAGTCAACTGAATTCTCAAGATCAAGTAGATCGGTAAGATACAATAAATTTAGATAGATACTGTACATTAAAAGGGAGATAATTGAAATTATAGCATATCTTTATTGATGATTTTTCAAAGTAGGACAACTTATATTTTAGTTGTCTCTTTAACTTATTTAACGTTTGACTTTATAAATTTTGTAAGAACTATGCTCATTCTTGTACGTTTTATTTAAAAACTATCCTTAACATTTTGTTTGAAAGTGGCAAAAACTATCCCTTACATTTTATTTAAGAGTTATCCTTAAAACTTTATTTAAGAGTGGTAAGAACTATCCTTTATATTTTATGGTTAAAACTGTCCTTTACTTTTTATTTAAGAATGACCAATGATATTCACTGAATTCAGTTTTCAATTCCAAAATGTCCAAAGAAATTTCTTTTTGTATTTAGTCCTTTCCTGTTAATTTTACAGGAAGTCCACCTGATAACAAACGGACTTTGTTTGAACAAAAAAGAAGAAAAAAAGAACAAAATGTTCTTACAGCACTTCCATGTAGATAATTTGATGACTGAATAATCTGAATTGAATTTACTGCAATCAAATAGAGAAAATAAAACTTCTGTGCTTTATTCAATATTTTTATTTCTATTTTGTTAGAGCAGGCATCACAAAAAATCAGTCAATACCCTAGACTGTGTCAATGATATTACTTTAATGTAAATATATCTGATTTCAAACATTTAAGTTATGGAATTATAACCTGTGTACTATACTTTATGAATATGACGAATCATTACGAATTATCTAAAGAGATTATTATGATACAAGTTATAATGGTAATATAGAACATGTACATACGTGTTTTTACGTGCGAACAAAGCAAGCGGCATAAAATTCTGCGCGAGAAATAAAGCAGTTTTACTCCTAGCTTAAACTTAAACGTTTCAAAAATGCATCTATGCTCAATTAATTTGCAGTGTAAGAGAAAGTGATAACGTAGTTCTTACGCAAGACAATGTACAGAGCTGTTTAACTTATTAATATCTAAACGATATTTATCTAAAGAGTTCTTACATTAAAAAAAATGTTACTGACGTATATTTGGCAAAAGTTGTTGTCTGCATAATAAAATTGACGTCTGCTTGTCTTTGTCATCAATAAAAAATATTTTTGAACGTATTTAACAGTTTTAGACTGCCTGATGTCGGGATACATGACGTCGACGTATATGGTTATTGTGATTGCGCCTAACAGGTACAGGGTTCAAGCATGATATGCAATAAGCCGGTCAATGAGTTCGATATTATGCTCTATTTACATTTTAGAAGTTTAATATTAAAGTTTCATTTTTCATGAAATTATCATTACTCATATTATAATACAGTTCGTATGTACTCATGGATGTTATAATATGCGAGATCATTACTAACACTGTCGTCATGTTTTAATATTTTACTTATTTACTCATGGCTTGACAGTTATCTTTAACATCTTCTATAATAAAAACGAAACATAAATATATTTTATCCTTCAAAAACTTTGATTATCATTTACATCTACCAAGTACATATTTTCATTGCATAGAGTAATTGAAATTGTCACTATTTGTGTACCTACTTTCGGGTTCACCAGTTCTTATTGTACGTTTTTCCGGTCAGTCTTTCCGTAGTCACGGTTTTTATTTAGAAAGATCAGCTCCCGAGTTTGCCGTTCTTTCCTGAAGCACTTTTACTGACAATGAATTTTCCGTTTAATCACATTTTATTGCTTTTACATTTTATACAAAAACAGATACATTGTCACATGCAAACAAACTACAAAAACAGTAACGAATAAATTTACAGTTATTACATGGACGTTATATTATTTTAAAGGGACAAAAATGAAAGAAAAATTGATTGATAGATAGATTGCTTGATTGATTGATTGAATGAATGAATGAATGAATGAATAAGCACCATGTAGAAGATTCCTGCCCAGTTCCTGTCCCCAGCATTCATATATTTGTTATGAACAACAATTTAAAAGCGTTGTTTTAAAATTAGTCATTTTCAAATCTCCTAGAATATTTTATAACATTTTAAACTTGAAGGAATAACTTATTATTGTCTTCATCACTAAGATAAGTGATACCCAAAAGATACTTATGGGCACTAAGAGGGTGATAATCACGAGTATTGATAAATAATGTTAGCCTTTGGTTTATATACAATTGACACTGTCTGCGTCTTCAGAACAAAAACCGCATTCACAATTTGAATTGTCACGTAAGTGATTGTAGTGCAAATCAGCATTTAAATTACTACACTTATTTCATATACATGTGTGATGAATTTGTAAAAATCTGTCACCAGTAAGGAAATATATCGGAACTTGAGGTGGCGTAAAGATTTTTTAATTTTGGTTTTGAAAGATGAAAGGGTAGATGAAGTTCGAGTTTCAAGATCTAAACTGTTCCATAATTTAATAAATGGATGATGATATTACTGATTTTGAATACATTTCTAGATGTCGGGTATCAGTTTCGTAGTTTATATGTACATGTACTAGTATTACGAACTATTTCTGGAAAAATATCACTGAAATAACAGGGAAGCTCGCCTAAGTTATCTTTAAAAACTAGAATTAATTTTTGCGTTTCCCTTCTGCCTGCAAGTGATACCCAACCGAGTTCACGAAGAACGTTGGTGATAGATACTGACCTCGTTAGACCACTTACAATTCGAACAGCATCGTTTTGAATGCTTTCAAATGAATTTTGTTCATACACAGTACAACTGTCCTACACTATATATCATATTCAATTATCGGTCTTAAATAGGCTATATAGATTTCATTAAGTTTTTTTCTTTTTAATTCAAACTTTAGCAATTGCATTGAACCAATAATTCTAAAGGCAGAATTTCTTATATTCGAAATATGTTGGTACCATGTACCATCATCACTTAATGTAACACCTAGATGCTTGTGAAAATGAACAAAATTAAGATTTTTATTTTGGAAGTAAATATCAGAGCGTCAGCTATATCATTCACATAAATAAGAAATAAAAGAGGCCCTAAAACTGAGCCTTGAGGCACACTAGCTGTAAAAAAATTCTCAAAAACTTTTTGTTTTCTATTTTCTAAATAATTTGAGAACCAATTTAATAAATTACCTGTAAATCCATATTGTTTCAGTTTGAAAATAAGACCCTTATGCCATACTCTATCAAAGGCTTTCCTTATGTCACAAAAACCTTTACATGTTGCTTTTCCTTCATCGAAAGATTTACATATCTGATTATAAATGTCTATTAATTGGTACACGGTTGAGTGTCCTGGAAAGAAGCCTGTCTGATTTCTGTATATTCACTTTTTTCATGTATAAAAGTTGTATGAGTACTTAAAGATAACACATTCCATATTTTTTTCTTTACAACTTATAAGAGATATAGGTCTGTAATTGGACGAAGTAGATTCATCGCCTTTTTAAATAATGGCATCACATCAATTGGTAACTTTCCATAAGTTTGGATATGTGTTATTTTGAAAAGATCTATTAGAAAGTAAAGTCAAAGGCTCACAAATGGTATGACAAGTTTCCTTAAGCATTCTATGGCTGATTTCATCTTGTTCATGTTATTAACTGTATGTCTAATTCGTTTATACTTGTTCCAATCAGACAGGCTTCCTGAATTCACAGCTTTACGTTTTTGTCGCGATGTCGGGAGGTTCTTCTTATTTCAGAGTTGTACCATGGTCTCTCGTTTGCTCTTATTGATGCTAGACAAGTCGGAATGCACGAAACAGCTAATTCTAAAAATGTATCTGTAAATGTGCGTGTAGCATTATTTATCACTTTGTAAAAAAGACCAATCTGTCGCTCGGATTTTATTGTTTAGTTCATTAAAATCTGCACGTTTATAGTTCCATACTATGCGTTTGAAAAAAAGTCGTAGGGTGAATGTAAGTTTTGATAAAAGAAAAGGTTCCGAAATGATCAATTATACTTTTGTCCGTTTCGAAAATACCAGAGTGTAAATTTTGAATATTGTTTGCTAATGCAATCGGATCTAAAAGTGTTCGAGAATAAGGACTTATACGCTTAGGTTCACTTATAACATTTTTCATATTATTATGCATTAATATATCTCGGAACTTGTGGTTATTCATGTTAAGTTGATCTTCGTTTACCTCTCCTAACAAAATTATATTACTTGAATCTAGAGCCCTATCTATGCATATATTAAGCCTTTTCCATAATTCTACAGGCGTTTGTGAAGGACGATACAAATTACATATAAAATTTGTTCGAATCAGATTTCACTTCCACCCAAATAGAATCTGGTAAAATGTTTACCAAACAAAATAATCTTTTAGAAGCGAAGTTGTTAGACACATAAGTTAAATGTTCACCGGGATACGAAGAATTAATCTTTTCTGTATATTGAAAAAAGGTCAAGGTCAAGTCCAGTGAAGACATGCTGTTTTTCGAGTTCCCTATAAAATGATAAAGTCAAGTCAAGTCAAGCCTTGTCAACAATAGTCCTTTCCGCCTGATAAAGAATTTTAATTCCTAAAGCGGGGATAAAATCTTTTATTAGCAGTACTAAAGTAGAGTTATTTAGTACAATACCATATGGTAGGTTAATTAAATGCTCATAATTAATGCATCTGTCAACTATAAGCGAATCCATATATTTAAGTTTATTTGTTACCTGTCACAAAGCGGGGAATAGGGTTTAATTAATACACTTTAATATACAGAAACGTAGGTCGTTTATCCTATAAATACTCAGGGAGCGGACTAGCATTTCAGTGTCGTTTTAATGTTATTTTGGCACTCACTTAATTTTGGAACGCAGCTATAACTTATTTTCTAAAATGTTTGACATAGAACTTTTGATTATAAATAAATGTTGAACTTACTGTAAAATCCACTTTTTAGCAAAGAACAATGATTATACTAAATGACAATTGAATATACACTGTGTTGACTTATTGTGTTTGAGTTTATTAAGATAACCCGGTTACAATACACATTATTCACTCAACGCTTGGGCGGAGATAGCCATGTGACTGATATATCAAAAAAATATAAAACGGATTACACTTCAGGAATTGTGCAACACATAATGGACAGTGTAATTATTCATTCTCAGATATGGCGTTTCCTAGACAATTGGCAACCAGGTGGTTTTATGCAACAGTTGCAAAGTTCGCCCACGCAACAGACTTTTGACTCTAGTTTTGGGATTCCGTCGGTGACCCACCATAGGCAGTGGCATTAATGTGCGAGGTTAAACAGATCAATCTCCAGTTGGAATCCATAAAAACATTGAAATCCATGGATTCCCGACTAGAGGAAAATGAGAAATCATGTGATTTTGTGTCGTCAGAATTGAATAAGTCGAAATTAGATATGAAAAAAGACGATTTGAAAAAAATGCACAAATCTGTCCAAGGTTTAGAAAAAAATGCGTCACAATTTATTATTCTACGGAATACCAGAGGAGGGCACGGATGAAAACTGTAAGCAGCTAGCAAAATACTTCTGAAAAAATATATTGAAAATCTCATCCACTTATGAATTTATGTTCGACAACGCACATAGAATTTGGGAGAAAAAAGGTTCGAAACCCAGACCTGTGGTGGTCAGATTTCATTACTTAGAGGAACGTGAAGCTGTCCGGAAATCGTCTTATGAACGGGATATCGCCGAATCAATGAAATCAGCAAAAAAGAGCGTTTGAGCCCAACTACCTAGAAGTGTCAAGGAGGCACGAAAGCCACTGTATCCAGTCATGAAACGCGCCAGGGATGAACATAAAAACGTAAAATTCATTGGAAAAAAAGACTTTTCAATGAGGGAGAAGAGTACATACCAGACGATCCGATAGAATAGGGAAGTCGAGAAGAGTCTTCTTTGAATATCTTGTGTTTGAACATAAACGGTTTAAGAAGGAAATTATGTGATTCGGATTTTTAGAGTTCATTCAAACATATGATTTAGTGTTTTTTAATAAAACGTGGTTATCAAAAAATGAAAATATTAACTCGAAAATAAATAATTATAGTTGTGAACATTTATTTGGAAATAAATCAGTGAATACAAAGAAGGACGCTATAGTGGAGGTATAACTTTTTGTTACTTATCAAAACAATATATTAAGATTGTTGTACTGAATATTATGAATTAAGGTATCAGAACAGTTGTTTCCCTTTAATGAAGATGTATATCTCTGTCATGTATATATTGCTTTGCTGTTCCCCACCCACTCCGTTTCATTGACAGCATTTGTTTAGCATGCTGATACGATATTCAGTATATTCAGTATATTCAGCGATAATATTTAAGCATTATATGTTATTTTGGTTTTGGAGTGATATATGTGGATATATTACCTGTCAAGATTTTATATCACCCGAGCCGTCAGGCGAGGGTGATATTTTATCTTGGCAGGTAATATATCCACATATATCACTTCAAAACCAAAATAATAATTTTATTACCCTTCCCCTGCCGAGTTAAGACGATTTTAAAATAAGTCATTGCTACTTCAAATGAAAAGTCGAAATAAGATTTCCTTTAGGGTACCCCTTCATCACTACATGACGTCACATAAATACATGACGTATTTTCTTTGGGACCTAACGAATGTAAACAAAAGAAAAGGAGTAGTCTGTTGAACGCACATTTTGGAATTAATATTAAGCTTTGACAAGGTCATATTTGTTTTCAATACTGATGAGAATATGTATGATTACTCTATTTTGGAAAATATTTATCATTTGTCAGTTAAAAAGTGCTTGTTAATCGGAATTTACATCACGTAAAATCAAACCATACGCGCATCGCCACAGCGCATGTTGTTCAGAACGTGGGGTACCCAACGGGAAAATTTAGTGTGTATATTACCCGTCTGGCTCGGTAATATCAATTTCTTTCGGGTGATCAATATCCAATCAAAAAGGCGGAAAAAATCTGGAAGGGTAATAAAACATTATCGTTTCATCTTTAAATTAACTAACATTCATATCCTGTCATGATTAAATGTTTATATGTTCTTCATAATCAAATATTGTCTGAAATTAGTCCGCCATTTTTTTTAACTACAATCATATCGTGACGTCACTGTTAACCCAGTTTTTACGGGAAACCCTACTTTAACTTTGACGTCGTCATGTACACAAAGGAATCGTGTAAATAGACCGGATTTTAATTAAAAGGAATCATAACGGAAAAGATAATTGAAAGAGATAACTGAAATAGATAACAGAAAAGATAGAAGATATAAATTGACTAACACTATTTGAAAATGAAAGATAAAGATATAAAGGTATTCTAAGAAATATTTATTCTGTTTATTACATGTATTCGTTAATCATCGCCTGTTGAATAATATGTTTTATTTGAGTGAAACAAAAATTAAAAGAAATATTTAATTTACTAATTTGTTATGACTATTTTTATAATCCTGACTCGGAACCGGCTTGACAATATACCACCTGTTTATTATTAAGTATTGCCTTCTGTCATTTCAATAATAATGACCAACCAGATTTCTCGCAAAATATATTATGTTATGATTTGGACAAGGACTTTCTGAAAGTGAAATTCGGTCATCTGTTTTCTCTCAAAATAATAATAAAACCCCGGGAATTGATAACTTGCCCGGTGAGGTTTTTAAGGCGTTATATTTCACCGTTTTTACTTGCACTTCACAACAATTTATAGTAGTGGTGAGTACCCTACATCTTGGGGTGATTGAATAATAACTCCCATTTCTAAAAAAGGTGATGTTAACGATGCATCAAATTACCGTGCTATAAATTTGATAAATGATAAATTAGTACCAAATCAATTTGGGTTTCAAAAACATAAATATATTACTGATTGTATATTTATTCTTCAATCTGTCATATCAAAGACGCTTAACGCTGGTCTAAAATTGTACACTATATTTATAGATTATGAGAAGGTTATTGATAAAATTGATTGGTCCTATCTGATGCACAAACTTTTGGCCGAAAACGTAAGTTGTAAAATGGTTAAAGTAAACAAAGCTATAATCATGTGTAAGGTATAGCTCCAACTTTCGGCTTTTTCGACTCAAACATAGGTCTAAAATAAGGTGACCCGAGTTCGCCTCTTTTGTTCATGCTCTTCGTAAACGGTGTAGTCGAAAATATAAATGGAAATTTCGACGGATGTTTTACTGTAAATGAGCTTTAATTATTTATACTACTGTATGCTGATGATCAGGCCATTTTTGCGACGTCACCGGAAACACTTTAATCCGTTTTAAAAGACATAGAAAATTATTGAGAAACGTGGGGGTAAAAAAAACACATCTAAAACGAAGGCTATGATATCAAACTATTTATAATTTTTATGTAAATAATGAAGTTAGAGTTTTCCCCAAATACAGAGAACTAAGGCGTAAATAATTGAAGAACTATTATTGTCATTGGCCGACGTTAACGAAATTTAGAAATCCTATTTATCACACACCCGTGCCGATTTTGCGACTCCGTAAATATGGTATTGCACAGCCGTGCATATATTTTGACGTGACGTCATTAGCGTTATACAAACATAATGTAAAGACACGCTAAATGTTAGCGTTATACTATAGGCGCATCAATGAAAAATGACTCTTATTTCACTTTAAACGGTCTTTATTTTTGGTATGTGATAAATAGAATATTAAATGAGTGTAAGTTCATTACTGAATTTATTGCACTCGCTGAATAAAATAATATTATGCTCGCCAGAGGCTCGCATAATATAATTTTATTCGACTCGTGTAATAAATTCATATTGAACTTACACTCATTTAATATCCTCTATGTCTTCTATTTCAAATGCAACTATTATAAATATGTCCAAATTCATATATTTTGCAACAAAAGTACGTGTCTCCTAATCATAATTATATTTATATAAAGTCCTTTTTTTAATTAAACAGAGATATACATCAATATACATCATTTTATCACACACCCGTGCCGATTTTGCGACTCCGTAAATATGGTATTGCACGGCCGTGCATATGTTTTGACGTGACGTCATTAGCGTTATACAAACATAGTGTAAAGACGCACTAAATGTTAGCGTTATACTATAGGCGCGTCAATGAAAAATTACTCTTATTTCACTTTAAACGTTCTTTATTTTGGGCATGTGATAAATAGAATATTAAATTCGTGTAATTTCATTACTGAATTTATTGCACTCGTTGAATAAAATAATATTATGCTCGCCAGAGGCTCGCATAATATAATTTTATTCAACTCGTGCAATAAATTCAGTATTAAACTTACACTCATTTAATAGCCTCTGTATACTGTATACATATCTTTTTTCTTAAACTTTACACAGCGTCGCCTTATAGTATTGTCAATGTTTTTGTTATCACATAAAATCTTACTTCGTAAAATGTTTAGGATAAAATACTATGTATTTGTCTTGACAAATGCTCTTCTGTAAATTATATAATCATGCATGTCTTTGGATTATCACTTAACTGGATATATTTGTATGGCTATAAACTTGTTATTTGTATTATACCAATAAAATTATTTGAGTTGAGTTTAGTATATTGAGCTATATCCATCTAATGTTATTATCTCGTCGGTAATATCTGGTGACAACTTAGTTTCAGTGAAACATTAAATGTCGAAGGCAAGAAAATTATTTTTTAGATAATCAAATTTGTTTCTAATACTTCTTATATTTTGATGAAAAATAGAAAAAGACGCAGACTCAGGACCTGGATTCATTTCGACATCACCAAGCCATAAAATTAATATACTCAAAAATAACAAATAATAACAATTAATCAATACAAATGTATAATCGTTTGTTTTCTCCCTTTGACTGCAATCGTTGAATATCAAGATGTAAAGCCGATATTACTATAAATGTATTGTATCTTAGCTATACTTAACGCCAAAAAAAATTAATGAAATGTAATACTACAGTTGAGTTCACACTAAAGGTTACACAAAGTGCACTAGGAGTGCACTAGATGTGCACTACTAGTGCACTTCAAAGTGCACTTCATAGTAGTGCACCAGACCTATTATATGTATTAAGCAGTTACCTTTTATATCAATGAATAGCAATTTGACTTTTACAAAAAGATAGTTAAATATAGATATCTGTATAATAGTTTTTCATTATAGATTTGAAATTGTAAGTATTGGATTTTGTAAAATTTCATTAATTTTACTGATTTTGTACTTAAAAACTTAATTGTTAGAATAAGTAAATATAAATAATTCTAACTTTAATGTTGTTAGTGCATAAATAAACAAAATTAATTGATATTTGATATGATTCTATTTTATTATAATCTGGTAATGAAATATGATTTATTGAATGCTAATTAAACAAAATTCAGTCAGTTTTTTAGGGGGGGATAATACCAATTATTATTTTTTGATCTTAACTCATGGTTCTTTTAGTTAAAGGTAATGATTTTAAGCATTAATATCCTTTAATACATTAGAGAATTAATATGTTTATAATTGGCCTAAATTTTTGTCAATTTTATCTCATTTATAATCTCTCTTATCTTCTCAAACTGAGATTTACCTAAGATTAATATAAATGATATATAGTATTCTGAAAATAATATTTATGTATAATGGTGGTATGTATGAAATGTTGATTAAGTATTGATATGTGTGGATTAAGTATTAATATGTACCTGTGGGACACTAGTATACTTTAACTGACATGGATATTGACAAAAAGATTAGAAAAACTTTCAATTCCATTTTTTGAGACGACACCAATCTTTTTTCTCTTTTTCATGCATTGTAACATAATTATGCAATATGATTATTTTTATGAGTTTATTATAAAATGCAAAAATATTTCAGTTTTCCTTTTTCTTTTTGTTATTTACCCTGAGGGACGAGGGACTCTCTATCAACAGGGTACAGTATTAAAACACCATTACACAGCATGGCTTTTGACACTTTATCTTCTATAACTGTTTTCTGCTCATGTATGATATTTTATTTAAAAAAAAACAAGAAAACAAAACAGTAAAAAGGAAGTTGCAAAAGTTTTATAATCATGTATCTGTCGCGAATGATCGCGATTATCTCCTTTTGTTATTATTTGAATAGGGATTAGGATTATAAATGTATTGGATTTTCATTTCATAGTGGTAATTTGTTAAAGGATTTGTATTTATGATCAATGATGTATAACGTTTATAATTATCTAGAAACTGCTAGAAAAGATTGATGTATTTGTTCTGTTGAATTCTATAGTAGTTTAGAATATACTAGTAATTTCATCTAGTATAATCTTTGATGGTATATAATGTAAGTATTTTGTCAATGTTCATTCAATCATTGATTCATTCTAAAAAGTAAAAGTATTCTGAAAAGTATTATAAAAAAGTATTCTTAAAAGTGTGTTAAAAGTTGATTATTGTAAAGTGTAAATTTGTTAAAGGTAAAAGAGGATTAAAAATAAAAGTGAAACAAGACAAATAGATTGTTGTGCTTATTAAAAAGATTATAAAAGATAGTGAAAAAAGGATTATATTCCAGTGTGATGATTTTGAACCAGGATTTATAAAATACACAATTATTGCTCTCCCACAACAGAAACTAAAAGAAACCTATAAAAGATCATCACATTGATTGGCGCCGGAACCCGATCCTTGCTGCAAAGAAGAAAAAAAAAGAAAAAGGACGAAAAAAAAAGAAAGAAAAAAAAAGAAAGAAAGAGAAAGAAAGAATAAATAAAAGAAAATATACATAGTCGACAAGATGGAGAGTGCACAGTATTTAAAGTCAGTTCGCACACGTTATCTCAATATATTAAAGAAAGAAATATTATGTGGGAAAGATATACTTAAAGAAGATATGTGTTATACAGACTCAAAACAGTTAGGAATGAGAGTTAATAAGTGTTTGAAGAAACTACAAGAGTATTCCACAAGACTTCAAGACCAGTCTGCAAAGTTAGCTTCAATTGTCGGGGAAAAGGAATCAGAATTATTGAAAGCATTGCAGATGAAAAACTTGCGAAATATGTGATGAAATCATTTGACATATGTTGTTCTCTGCAACAGCTCGAGCAGGAAGCATTGGATTCAACAAAGGTCAGAAGTCAAACACAAGAAGAGCAAATAAAGATGACATCCACGCAAGCAGATATGCAGACAATGTTTGAACTCCAAATGAAATTACATGAACAATTTTTTGAAAGACAAACCGAAATGAAGTATGGACAATCAACCGGTTTTAAACTACCAAAAATAGACATTATGCCATTTAATGGTAATAAGCTTAAATGGACAGAATTTTGGGATTCGTTCGAGAGTGCAGTCGATAACAATAGCAATATTCCAAATATTGAAAAATTCAAATTATTTAAGAAACAAGCTTACAGGTGAAGCACGGAGTTCAGTAGAAGGACTTACCTTATCAAATGACACAATTATAAAGTAGCACTAAAGATTTTACATGCCAGGTACGGAAATAAACAAGAAATTATTGATTTACACTACAACGCTTTAAATGGATTTACCTCCCGCACAAAAAAACAACACCTACAGTTTAAGGACTTTTATTGACAACATAGAAATACATATGCGCAGTTTGGAAGTTCTAGAAGAGGAGTTAAACCAAAAAGTCTTTGTTTCCATGATCAGAAAAAAATTGCCCCAAGAAGTTCTTTTACAAATGAAACTTTTGAAGGAACCAAAATATGAATGGACCGTGCATTGCCTACGAGATGTACTAGAGCGATACATTGAAGCATTGGAGAATATTTTCTTTAAAATATGAAAATTTGTCAAATCTATAATAGAAAAAATTAACATTTCCCAATTCAGAAACTTAAAAAATTGCTGCAAATTTAATTGCAGAATTGCAAGAAATGTGGATAAATATTGATATGAGATAGTAGGTCTTTCTAGAATAGTTAACACTGATATTGATTTTAAACCAGTTTTTTATGATAAGATTAGAACATTCCACTTCAAAGACAATTATGACAATAATATCTAATTAACATGCGTTGATGCCATTATGATTATTCTTTACATTTGATTATACAAAAATTATAGACATTTATCTATGTCTTACATGTATTTTTTGGGGAAAAACAGGAAATGTTAAATAAATATTGCTTACATCTGTATTTTTTTTATTTACCCTGAGGCCCTCTTATCAGCAGGAGACCAGTGTTATGAAAACAGTCCCTCTCAGAGAAAAAATACCAATACACAGCATGACTTGAGACTTTGCTCTTGTATAAAAGCAAAGCCCTTTATACATTAAATTTTTTAATACAGAAAATCTTGAATAACCCCCCCCCCGGACGAAAGCCCCCCCCCTTCTAAAAATGACAAGGTGGACAAAAGCCCCATGAAATTTACACATAGGACAAAAGCCCCCCAATGAAATTTACACATAGGACAAAAGCCCCCCCATCAAAAAATACAGGTAGGACAAAACCCCCCCCCCCCCCCAGTCCATGAAACATTGTTATTGAGATCTCGTCAGTTTAATTCCGGAACTTGAATGTATTGAGAGAATCAAATGCAATGGTTTTAAAAGATAATTTACATTCAGATTTAATTTAAAGGTACAAAAAGTTCTAATTTGATTTATTGTGGTAATTCGTATATAATTCATTGATGATATGAATGTTTTTATGTTTATTATATATTGTACAGTACAAATGTAAATGAATATTTTCAGACACTTATCAAGGAAATAAAAGTGGAAGGCGCATACTTGTCTAGATTCATTTGAAGTATAACACTGGGCGTGTGAAAAAAAAAGGATAGTTATCAGTCTGGTCTATAAACCTTAGGGGGCTTTTGTTTGCTGGCTGGGGGGGGGGCTTTTGTCCTACCTGTATTTTTGATGGGGGGGGGGCTTTGTCCTATA
Source organism: Ruditapes philippinarum (assembly GCF_026571515.1). Lineage (NCBI taxonomy): Eukaryota > Metazoa > Mollusca > Bivalvia > Venerida > Veneridae > Ruditapes > Ruditapes philippinarum. The sequence continues at coordinate 304,774 of NW_026859981.1, forward strand.
TGGTAATTTCAATGGGGGGGGGCTTTTGTCCACCTTATCATATTTAGAAAGGGGGGGGCTTTTGTCCGGGGGAGAGCCCCTTTTTTTTTTTTCCCTACAACTCTCTTAAGTTACCGGTATATATTATTATGCAAAATGGCAAGAAATGTTGATTAATTGATAAATATAGAGACAATAATATTTAATATGGATTTATGCCATTATGATTTTTTTTGTATATTTGATTATACAAAAATTATGGTCATTTATCTATATGACTAAATAGTGCCAACGCCTGATGAATCCCAGGCTTATGTCTAACATGCATTTTGAGAAAACAGGGAATTTCAATGGAAACTTAAAATCTGCAAAATTGACTGTTCTTTGTTATTTACCCTGCGACCTTCTTATCAGCAGGAGAGTGGTAGACTTTCAGAAAACACCAATACACAGCATGACTTGAGATTTTCCTCTTCAATAAAGGTATTCCCTTTAAATTTTTAATATTGAAATCATGAAAAAAGTTATCAAATTTATTTATTTTATGGATAACATTTTAATTATTCATATCTTTAAAACACACGCAAGCATTACACAGTTGAATACTAAATCATCACAGTATATTGATTATTTTAAAATCAATGTATTACTATTCTCTTTCAATATTGAACATGAGGAATTGTCTTTAAGTTATATATTATATAAAAAATATTTGAGCTTAAATATAAAACTTTCCTTGATTTGTTTGAGTTTATGAAAAAAAGATTATATTGTTACAAACTAAATTAATTGGGCCAAAATTATCACATTGAAAAAATCGAAATATCATTAAAAAAGCTTTAAAAACACTTATTTACTTATCCATTACGAACATATTTAAATTTAACCTTATTAATTCTATAAATTTGATTTTAAGTGGTATTATTTTACACTTACAGTTAAATACTGGTTAATAAAAATATGATTACAATGGATAAAAAAATAATTTTGTTTTAAGCTTTAACATGATATCACATAAAATGTTAAAACTGCTGATTTTAAAATTTACTTATTTATATTCATGAATATGCCATATATTCCCAAAGTTTTTTATGCCACCGCAGCATCTGCGATGCGGTGGCATATCCGCAGCATCTGCGATGCGGTGGCATATAGAGATTCACCTGTGTGTGTGTTTGTGTGTGTGTTTGTGTGTGTGTTTGTGTGTGTGTGTTATATAGATTATATAGTAAACTTAAAAAGTCTTCTTGTGAAAAACCACTAGTCCAATTTCAACCAAACTTGGCAGGATTGTTCCTTGGGTGAAGGGCTTCCAAAGTTGTTCAAAGAATTTCATTCCATGCAGAAATCTAGTTGCCATGGCAACCAAAAGGAATTATAAGAATAAATTTAAAAAATCTTCTTGTAAAGACCCAAAAGGCCTAAAGCTTAGATATTTTGCATAAGGCATTGTCTGGTAGACCTCTAACAAGATTGTTCAAATTATAGCCCTGGGGTCAAAATTGGCCCCGCCCCGGGGGTCATTTATTTTCACTATGTACATATAATAAAAACTTAAAAAACCTTCTTGTAAAAACCCAAAAGGATTAGAGCTTAGATATTTTGCATAAGGCATCGTCTGGTAGACCCTTACGAAGGTTGTTCAAATTATAGCCCTTGGGTCAAAATCGGCCCCGCCCCGGGGGTCATTTATTTTCACAATATGTACATATAGTAAAAAATTAAAACACCTTCTTGTAAAGACCCAAAAGGCCTAGAGCTTAGATATTTTGCATAAGGCATTGTTTGGTAGACCTCTACCCAGATTGTTCAAATTATAGCCCTGGGGTTAAAATCGGCCCCGCCCCGGGGGTCATTGGTTTTCCTTATATGTATATAGTAAAAACTTATAGTAAAAACTTCAAAAAATATTCTTAGGTTAGATATTTTGCATGAAACATTGTGTAGTAAACCTCTAGCAAGATTGTTCAAATTATAGCCCTTGGGTCAAAATTGCCCCCGCCCTGGGGGTCATTGATTTCAATATATACATATAGTAAAAAATAAAAAAATCTTATTGTCTGAAGCGGTACAAGGCTTAGAGCTTTAAAATATTTGTTAAATAATATCATCTAAAGGTAACTCTACAAAAAGTTATTCAAATTTTGCCTCTTGTGTCAAAAATTTTTTTTTTTTTTTTTTTTTTTTAGCCCCACCCGGGGCCATAGGTTTTCCTTATATGTATACAAGTAAAAAACTTAAAAAATCATCTTCTCTAAATTTACAAAGGCTAGAGTTAAGAATTTTGCATGAAACATTGTGTAGTGAACCTCTTGCAAATTGTTCAAATTATAGCCCTGGGGTCAAAATTGGTTCCGCCCCGGGGGTCATTGATTTTCATTATGTACATATAGTGAAAAAATAAAAAATGTTTTTGTCTGAAGGTACAAGGCATAGAGCTTGGATGTTTGATATATAATATCTTTTATAGTTCCTTTACCAAAGTTGTTCAAATTTTTCCCCTGGTGTCAAAATTGGTCCTGCCCCGGGGCAGTGATTCTCATTATGTACACATAGTAAAAACAGAAAATGAAACAAATGTTTTCTGAATGGGAGAAAGCTATAGCTTAAATATTTGACTTGAAATGTTGTTTGGTGGACCTGTATCAAAATTGTTTTGAATTAAACCCTTGGGTCAAAATTATGCTTTGCCCGAGGGGACAGTGACTACTTCCTTGTCCTTTGATTGTTACAGCAACGACATTTTGACCATGTGCACAGTTTTAGTTGTAAAATTGAACTTTGATATCAGGTGACCTAGATTTTGATGATTTGACCTACATTCTTGTCCTTTGATGTACAGCTATGAAATTTGAACCATGCGGTGGCATAGCATTTTTCTCAAATGCAATCTTGTGTTTTACAGCAGCTTAAAACAATGGATGCCCCTGTCACTTGATATGCAATTATCCAATAAACCATTTAGGTGTCACCTTCCCTGGCCAGTCTGGCCAAATGAACTAGTGCACTAGAAGTGCACACGGTGTTCACTTCTAGTTCAGCTCTAGTGCACTAGAAGTGCACAAGGTTGGGAAGTTTAGTGTGAACTGAGCTGTACTTTGACTAAGGATATAATGAGTTCTTGAAAAAATGTAACTTTAAATTGTACATGCTTCTTGTTGTCTTCCATTATTAAACAGTCCAATAGCCGATCAATAAGCTTCTTTATCATTCATATACAAGTTTAATGTTGATGCTACACATCAAAGACGCCGCAAAATAACCCATTGGGGTTAAAACAATTACCAAAATCCAACTAGTCCCCGACTGGCCGAGGCATAATTAAATGTTTGTACACTAGATTTTAAATTTTCAATTCAACACCTTTTTATTATTTTTAAAATGCAAGTTTACACTTATCCGTGTTTGTTGTAAAACATCTTCTATATACCGTCGATTCAATGACTCCTTAATATAAGGAGACATCACTCGATTGAAAATGCATTACGGTAAGTAAACGAATTACGCTGATTATACACTTTCCTCAACCGCAACGTTTCGACCCTTTCTGTTGATATTGATAATAGCCGAGGATATTCCACTCGGTAATTTCCTGCTTTAGAATATAGACTGGCTCATTGGCACGTTATTTTTATTGGTAAATAATAAAACAGATAAAACTAAAAAGAAAGTTTTGTTAAAAGTTTATTTAATTCCATGACGCTCGGGGCCATGTTGATCATCAGAAAAGCTATTTTTATTCGAAAATCTGAAAACCGTGTAAATTTGTTAGAACAAACAAATTACCAATGCATATCTACTAGAAGCCGCGTGCACGCGGCGTGTAATAAGGGTACAGTGCAACTGCTAAATAAACTATGACAGACCGTAGGACTGAGTAATAAAAGATAATATCATGCTTGAGACCAGGTAACGGGCAGCCAACGTAACACAGTGCTATATTCAGAGAGACAGTGGTAAGCATAAAGAAAATAACAGAGACGTAAATACTAAATATAATGAGATAGGATTAAACTAGTTCTTCAAGTATGATGATAAAGTATATTAAAATAACTTAATTATGGTACAAAAGACAGTACATGTATGTAATGGACATGATAACAAACGAGAACAAATAATACGAAAAATACATTTTATGATTTTTTTGTTCACATTTTGCAATTTTTGTCATAGAAATGGTGCGTGCGTAGGTGCGTGCGTGCGTGCGTGCGTGCGTGCGTGCGTGTGTGTGTGTGTGTGAATTTTCCGATTGAGTACAAAACATCGTGTACATGTACTTCTTTATCTCTATCCTTGAGTCTAATAGATAGTAAAACGTTTTGATTAAGCCTAGTTAAGTCATGGCTAATCGACATTTCCTGAATTAATTCAAAACTTTATAATTCTTCTCTCCACTTCCCTACAAACAAATTGCATTAGCCTAGGCCTGTTTTACCCGGGTATATATCGGCCCAGTCTGTGAGCTGTACAAACATAAATTTTTTGCTTTGGGTTTCCCTTTTTAGCTGAAATTAAAATTAATTCCCCGTTGTCACCTTTTTCAGCTGTGTGGGGTTTTAATTTGGGGATTTTTTTTGGGCCCTCGTCTCTGAGGCCATTTTAAACAAATAGCTTCACCCCCTGTATTTTCTCTGCGTCTTTTGTCCCCCTTTTTCAAATCTTCCCCTATTTTTTGGTTTTTTTCTTTTAGGGCTTTTTCATTTTTTTTTAAAATTTTTTATTGGGGAATTTTTTTCTTTAATTGAAAATAAAACGTTGCATTTTCTTTTTTAATGATTTATTTCTTTTGTTTTTCCATTAATTCACATTGCATTTTTTTTATTTTATACTGACAACTCATGAATATCCTCCTCTGGAATATGATATTGATGATGTAATAGTGGTCATGTTCAAATGAGAATCAATGCTTAACACGGAGACCAAACGATCACTTATTATAGCTGGAGTAAATTCTCAGGGCTCAGTAGACTTATATAAGGGTCACTATACAAAGATGATGGACTAAACAACAACAACTTGTAAATACAATTTCAATCAGTGCTTTTATTATTTGAGTAGTTAGGAATATTAGTTTATACTGCTAGCCGCTGCCATTATAAATTATTCCTTCCTCTACCAACTCAAATACTTTCATCAACAAAAATTATGATGACTAAATATGATGTATATAAGAATCCGCTGCTTAAGACAGGTTGTTTTTATTAATTGTTTGTATCAACAAAGGTAATAAGGTAAGATTCATCACCGTACAATGGCAGCGGCTAGCAGTATAAACTAGTATTGATTGGCAAAAGTGCTGGCTGTACGACAAGCAAATAATCGCTGTTGAGGCTAGCCGTACAGCATTTTTAAAAATGAGTTGCCTAAAACAATAATACGCAAAGTTGATTTTTTAAAAGAAGATTTTATTGAATATCATAATATATTTTACAATTTACAGTTGGTATATTAATTTTTAGTGTATGATGATCAGAAGATTTTTTTCCTTCTGAAAATTATGGTGTGAATAAATACTGAGTAGATTAAGTCTTTGTGAAAACGCAAAGAGAAAAAGACTGAAAATTATTAAATCATTTCTATTGACAAATTTGATGTAAAACATTTGTAATGGAAACATGTGGGTCAATTTCCAGCTGTGTTTGAAGTTATGACAAGTATTTATAATAATTAACTTTTAACTTGAAAATTTCATGCCGATTGTTTGCTTATCATTACATTTTGGCATAAGACTCTATAATTGACAATTAAGTCCACGGGCCAATTTAATTTCTGATAGATCTTTCGGATATCTTGTTATATATAAATGGCTTGAACATCATCATAGAATTATTAAGAACAATATAAATTTTTATATATGTTAATTCTTTGTAAAAATATGTAAGAAGACTTGCAAGTTTCACTGACCTTTAAGTGCATTAACAATTTTATTTATTAAATTGAAAAAATACAGAACGGCTAGGCAACAGTGCCGTATAGGGTAGACGTACCAAAATAATATTGGTTACAGTCATGACGGCTTTCCCATTGCTTTCAACAAACTTTAACCTTGTTCATAATTTTTTCAAATCTTGGTGTATTGTCCTCATAATTGGTCACAACAACCTTTCAAGTAGAACAGACTAAACTTGACCTTCATGCTAACATTCAAGGTAAAATGTCTAAAAATTTTGCTTGATTTTTTTGCTATTAGTGGCTATAACTCTGTTATTTTTTAATTAATGTCTTCAAACTTGAACACAACAGTCTTTCAGGATAGGACCTGATTCACTCATAAATGTCCTTGAAACTTTTGTGAATCAGAAGTTGTGCAGAATGATACAAACCAGCACAATTTCATTTACTTGGTTTTGCAATTTCTGAGGAATGGATGTAAAAGATAGTTGTTTTCTTAAATTTCAGGACAGTATAGTAGATTGTAAAGACATATAGTACATACTGTATATACACTATAATTACTATACTAGGACTGTCCTATGACTTGGTAAATTGATTATAGCTTACATGACTGTAAATAAAGAATGTATTTTACTATTTATTATATCATAGATTTGGTTTAAAAATCTTGTACTTGGGGCAATTTTGAACAAATTGTTTTCTTAAATTATTATTTGATATAAACTAACTAATTATTGGGATAACTATTGTATATGCTCATAATAATTATATTTTATCTTTCCAAACTTTCTCTTTCTGAAGGCAGGCCTACATGTCAGATTTGTGAATGTGAAGGGCAGGCTATAGATTTTAAGGATGCTTTAGGGTCAATAGGATGGAATCAAGAGAGATAAAGGCTTAAATGTGAGAGTGTCAATCTGACTAACCTTTGAAGTGAATAAATGGAAAATGTTTCTTTCAACAGCATGGGCATTTAAGGAAGAGGTACACTTATTATTTTAGAAGCTATTTGTATATGATATTTCTTAATAATTATATTATTAAAATAATTATATTCTAATAGCTTTTTTATATTCTTGACTTTTTTAAAAGCCGCACACAGAACAGTTTATTTTAAGTCAGTGAGCTTCTGTCACTGGATAGTCTATTGTCACAAAAAGCCAAATTAATAAAAACTGTGTATTTAAACTACATCTTATACTAGCAATTAGGAACAAAAGTAGGTAGCAAGAAGAATTGTGACAAGGAATGCAGCTTTCCTTTCCATTAAAATATTGAATATTCACAGTAAGCTGTGTGACATATATGATAATCTTATCTTGACTTAGCTGTCTATAGTTTATCAGAATCACTCACATTTATAAATTTAAATAATTTTGTAAAAATTGCTGCTTAGCAAATAGATAAAATTACTTGGGTAGTCTGTGGCAGATTGGTTTAGTTTCTTGACATTAAACCAACTGCCTTTCACTGCTGTAGGTTTGACCTCTGCAAAAGTTTATGGATTCTTTCATGTGAGAAAGCTATCCAGCTCATTTATGGAACATTGATGGTTGTACTCGGGTGCTGTTTAGTGTTTGAAATCATACACAACATAGGGGCACCCGAGGTCTTCCTCAATCAGTAAAGCTAGAAATTGGGCATATAACCTGTGCTTTAAAGTGCCAAGCCACCCCCCCCCCCCTTCGAAAAGAAAATGAAATTTTAATTCTGCAATTAACTTTTCAGGACACAGGGGCACTTGTATGATAGAACAGTAATAGCAGGATTGATGAGGGAAGATAGATGTGTCTTTATGTCGGAAACACTACACAAATCGAAATACCGGTTTTTGAGTTTTTCAAAACTGAAAAGAAATTGGAATACCAGGGGACTGCCTGCCCTTTGCAATGGTGGATAATAGGATAATGAGTTCTTAGATGTGATGTCGAAAGCCTCATTAATATAGTTAATTGACTTTATCTAATTAGAAAAAGAAATGACATTCGGGAGAAAACTAGTCAGCAGTCTTTCACTAAAAATGTGAGATAACTTTTCAATATTTGAAATTTCACAATATGTATAGAACTATAATGAGCCACCAGTACTTCACCACTTATCTATTTTTGAAATATGTATGAACAGAACTTTATAAACTTCAAGGTGAGAGTTAATCACAAAGAACATGAGATAACCTATTATTGAACAGAACCACATTTGTATATAGAGACGTCAGTTCATCACCAAGAAGATGAGCTAACTTATCAATGTTTTAAATTTGTTTGTACAGAACAATATCAAGTGCAAGTTTCTTTCATTTAGAACAGACATATTGATTAGATAACTTACAATATTTACAAACATTTATACTACCACACCTATTTAAAATATTTCAGCTTAGAGTGTATTATCCAAAATACATGTATTGTTATAATGTACTTATAGTAAATTTATTAATATATTTATTGTATAGTTTTGATTTTACTAGATTTTAAAAACATTTAGATTTTTACTAGATCTTGAAAATATTTTTCCATGCTCTTTCATTTAATTTTGAATAATGAATGATTATTATTCAATCCAATGAATACCTATAATAAATATAGTATTAAAATTGATAATGTATTCTATCTTTAACTAATCTAAAAGTACAAAAGTAATGTTTAAACTTAAAGAGAAAATGGCCCCACTTGCCTCTCAGTTCATTGCTGTTGGTAGCTTTTCTAGCCTATAAAGATATATATAATAGGATGTTTTTTATCTTGAAGCAGCATGCATCCAGGTTATTGTTATTTTTCATGATAATTTTGATGTATTTCAAAGTTAAATATTGTGAAGTTTACAAAGAAAGTTATGACTATTGTACATATTGCTAATGACACAATCCATATAATTTACCAAAAAGAGGCCAAAATATGCAAAAATAGCCCGGGGTTAGTCACACAGTAGAAATATGGTGATCATTTGAATATTGCAAAATCAGTCATTAATGGCACATAATGTAAGGTTTTTATTGCACTTTTTACTTTTCTTATAATCTTTTTTATCAAGTTTTTATCAAGTTTGAATTTCTTTTGGCATATCTGGAGTCAAGGAGCTTTAATTCTAAATGTAATTGTTTCATAGAGAAATTGTTGTTTGATCACAATTTTAGTTTTTGTTACTGTTTGAAAATGTATCATTAAGTTGAAAAATATGGAATAGTTTGTTAAATCTTTGTTAAGCGTGTCCAGTGGGTAGAAGATTTATTTGAAAAATGTTAGGACTAAAACTGCATAGAAATTATGATGTTAAGCAAAAACAAACCCTTAAAATTGAAAGGGCATAAATTTGACTCTTTTGCAAATCTCACAAGAAGTTTCATTTATAATTATTCATTTAGAAGAATTATAATTGCCCATAAATGTACCGAATATAATATGAGAATTTTCTATGAATGCCTACTTTTGATTTTTACAAAGGTTTATGTTAATAGTTTGATAACTTATACAGTGTGACACCATCATTTTAAACTGCTTTGGAAATATATATTTGGTTCTTTTGCATACTCTTTTTTTTTGACATAGCAAAAATCTGTAATTTATGTAGCTCTGATCAAAATTTTGGCAAATTGTGTTACATGCTGTTTGTTAGTTCATTCATTAGTATGATAGTCACTAGTTGCATAGTTTTATTATAACACTTCTGCCTGTTTTAATGAAAACACATTTTGTTGAAAAAGGTGAAACATATAGGCAGCTGATATGAATTAGGGCATGTGTTTAGCTAAAAAAATGAATTTCGAGCTACTACAGTCAAGTTGCTGTTCATGCACATGTTGCTTACCAGAAATTTTAAACTTAACCATTATTTTTAATGGATTGTCTTCATTCTTGGACACAACAATTCTTTGGACAAGACCGTTAAGAAGACCAGACTGAAGTTGACATTGATTCATGAATTATATTGACCTTCAAGTTCAAATGTATGAACTTTGATTTTGAATTTTTATTTTCTTCAAACTTGTAGGCTTAGACATAAAAGAAAATCAAACTCAATATCACATTGACTCTTAAATGTTTTAATTTTTTTTTTGCTTTGATTTGAATGCATCAGCACAGTGAAGGTCATAATATGGTTACTGTCCAGCATGACTGGTAGAGTCAACAACTTTGACCACTCTGTCACAGACACTCCTTCTGACAAGACAATTAAGAAGATTAAATGGAACTTGACCTTGAATTTAATTTTTGACATATTGTTTTTGCCTTCGCCATCTGTCCGTCTGTGGGTCAACCTACTGGTGGAATTTCAACCAAACTTTACAGGAGTGATTAATTCCATTCGTAGTTATGCACATCACTGACATGTTACGATTCGCTGCTCAAAATTGCCATTAGAGCTAAAAATAGAAAAATCTTGTCCGACCTTCACAGGTCAAACTACAGTTGGAATTTCAACCAAACTTTACAGGATTGGTCAGTACCATCCCTAGTTGTGCACATTGCCTGCAAATTCCATTGCACTGCACAAAATGGCCGCCACAGCTTAAAATAGAAAAATCTTGTTCAAACTACTAGTCAAACTACTAGTGGGATTTCAACCAAACTTAATAGATGTGGCCAGTACTAACCGTTGTTGTGCATATCGCCAGCAAGGTTAATTTTGCTGCACAAAATGGCTGCCAGAGCTATAAATATAAAAATCTTGTCTGGATTTCACAGATCGAACTGCTGGTTAGATTTCAATGAAACTTCACAGGAGTGAACAGTTCCATCCCTAGTTGTGCACCTTGCTAGCATGTTCCGCTTCACTGCACAAAATGACCCCCAGGGTTAAAAATAGAAAAATCTTATCACAATTCAAATTGCGTGCTGGATTTCTGCCAAATTCAAAGGAGTGATCAGAACCATACACAGTTTCAGAAGACACAAAAACCCTTTAAGTTCATATATTATATCGAGGGTTTAGCGCAAGACTGTAGTAACTGTATATTTGTAAATTTTACAAGAGAGGCAAAAAAAAACATTCTGTTTTAAATGATATTATATCATTTCTTAAGATTTCTTAGAATATGAAAAGAAAGTGTAGAAGAAAGAAAATGAATCAACAAAACAATGTTAATCTTTTTTCCTTTCTTAGATATTTGGACTGTGCTGAGTTACTACACTCTTGCGCTCAAATGGTAATATTTTGAAAATTATTCTGAGTGCAAGACAGTAGTAACTAGACTTACTACAGTATAACATGCACAAAATGAGGACATCTATTTACAATATTAATTGCAACACTGTAGTAACTCAATTTATAATAATTGAAATAAGATAAATGATAGTGTTAAAGTTACCTTTAATCTTTAACATCATTGTAACAAAGGGCATGGGTTCAGGGAGATGGTTCTTCATTATTAATATTAATTGTGATGTCAATAGAACATTATTCTGTGCAGCAGTCACAAGTATGATTATAGACATTTTCATGGTACTTTCTTATTTTATGTATTGAAGCTATGTAGGACATAAGTTTATCAAAAAATCCAATTTTTCTGAAACAAGAAATACTGACTGTAGTTTTTGCCTATGTACCTCTGATACTGCATCACTAACAAAAGTTAAATTTTAATACAAACTTGAAATTCTCTTAGTTCATCTATTTTTTTTCAACAGAACAAGTTTATATTTTATTTAACAAGTTACCATGTTATGGAAATTGTACACATAAAAATGGTATAACCCCTTTCATAAGGGAAAAACAGTAAGGGGACTTTATTTAGACATCAACGATATATTTATTTTTGTTATCGTTTACAAGTATGCATATCTGCTAGAAGCAATCAGTTATTAAAGAGCTACTGTAGAACTTCTAGGAGCCGAACTTCTATTTAGGAGTTTATGAGTCGAATTTTTCAATGTGTCTAAGATTTTTCAGTGTCAGTATAGAATCAATCGAGTACTATTTACCACAAATAAGTTGAAGTCCTTCGTTTATTTTGACACCTTGGATCTTGAGACATTTTTCACACCATTTTTAGCCGCGAAATATGATTTCAATCAAAATGTGTGTGACATGTTCTAAATTACACACCGTTTGCTCCAACAACCTTAGTATGCGTTTAATTGTTACCATTCAAATTGTCGTAGTTGGTATTTGAACGTAAACAGTAATAACTACTTTCATTTGAGAAATTCTGTGACCCGTCATGTTGGTGATAATATTCACACAAGTAAATATTTACTATAATCGTGCTTTCTTTCTGTTAAGCCTTTTGTAAATTGCTTGTAAACGTCAACGGCTTGAATTTTTTTTATTAAATTTAGATTGATTTATGAGTCAAATTCGCGATGTGTGTTAAGTTTTTACGCTGTTCCCTTTCAACTTCGACTTACAGAAGTTCTACTGTGAGGTTCATGGAAGTACATGGTTCCTTTTGTACTGAACCAAAGTCTTACATGATAGTTTCCATTAAAAGTTTTGTCTTCTAAGCATCATTCATCTTTCTAAAGCTAAGTTAAAACCCAAGTTGATGACTTGTATTGAATGTATGGGAGATTTAAATAATGCAAATAAATTTTTTCTTGACCACGCCATAATTATGAATGACCAAAAACACTTTGTAATATGATGCCAAATGCCCTATATACCATGAAGAACCGAAGTGCACACAAAAAAACAGACGTATTTCAAAATTGTAGACAAATTAAACTTCTTGTGCTAAAAATTTTTGTTATTGAGTTATTATTCTTTAAACGTATATTTCTCGGTTTTTAAATGTCATTACTTTCAAACAAAAAACACTTATTTTGAATTGATTTATATACTTGAAATTCTGGATGATTTCTTATAAACTTAGTCATCCAAAAAAACAATTTGCATAATTTATAAATTTTTGTTATATTTGTTTTGATATATTAACCTGTCAATTCCATACTCATTATAGGGTAATGCACAGAATTATATTAATATTCGATAAATGTTCGGTAAATTCCGTGAGAGGTACGAAGTAAATGTTAATTAAATTCATCTAGTTTCTGTGGATCAGTTACACTGACCGTTATAGCGCAATAGGGTTAAACCACGGATACATATAATAACAAATTTCACTGTTACCGTGATAATTCCAAGAACAGTGTATGTCCCCAGGTTTCGTTTTCTTATTCATAAATATTTTTCAAAATTTTTTTTGTTTTTTTTGAAATTTTTTGAATTATCTGGATTGTTCTTGTTGTTAATCATGCTTTGTACTCTTTTGTAAATCGATATTTTTTTGTATATAATTGATACTGAAAAATTCATTTCGGGTTAAATCAATTTAAAATGTAAATTTCAGTGGTAAAATACAAAACAAAATTGTGACAATTCAGTGTTTTTCTTAGTTGTTTCATTTCCGTGTAGACCCAATTTTTTGGCAAGCGAAATTGACAATTTTTTTTAGAATATACCCTAAAATAAAAATGGAATAGAAAAAAGAATGTCAAAGAAGGGGATCGAACCTCGGAAACCCCTTATACATTAGGTAATTTACTTAACCGTTTGTGCTATTCGGATGATACAAGAACCGTTTCAATAAGTTAGTGGGAGTTTTTTCCAAACGTTGTGATATACTCCATATTAATTCTCGTAAAATAAAACGGGACAAAACCGAAGTGGGATTCGAATATTTTAAAATGAGGCTATAATGTATTCTAATTGACAGGTCAAATAAAAATCAGACCTATCATACATGTTGCTGACCTAAGATGTCATAGAAGAATTTAGCCTTGGACTGGACCCTGCGTATTGGGTCAATTATTTATCTCATATAATATTATCCCATATATCTGGCAGTAAACTTGTATAAATAATAATATACCACACAGGATAAATAGTACCTACTTCCGGAAATAACAGGCATTTGTTGTTCGCAAAAAAAAAAACATACACATTAAATAAAATATATCATAGGAATTGCAAATAAATGATGTGATCTTTGTTTACCACACTGTATGATCATAGCCTTGCTGCATAAAATATAACCCTTCAACTAGTGCCTTGGGGGTTATATTTATTAATGTCAGTCTAGATTTAAAAAAAACCAGGATAGCACCTTTCCAGACCGGACAAAGTCATGGGACGCTTATAGACACATGG